>NW_028261391.1:433962-712022 GCF_051295495.1 Thamnophis sirtalis
CCTGGGCCTGGGCAGGCAGCTGAGCCTCTCTGCTTCCCCCCCCCCCCCAGGTGCCCGTGAAGGGCCTGGCCGTCCTTCGGCAGTTCCCCTTTTCTTCAGCCCTGCAGCGGATGACGGTGGTGGCCCAGGAGGCCCCTGGGGACGGCCAGGTCTTCATGAAGGGCGCCCCGGAGATGGTGGCCAGTTTCTGCCAGCCGGAGACAGGTGAGCCCTCAGTTGGCATTGCCCTGCACCACCTCCTGCCCACTGTGCCTGGCTGGGCTGGGCCCTGCAGAGGGGAGGCATAATGGCAGCCTTCCAATAGGGGCTGAGGGGCTGCCCCAAAGAAGAGGGTGGTCATATCGTTCTCCAAAGCCCCCGAGGGCAGGACAAGGAGCAACGGATGGAAACTAATCAAGGGGAGAAGCGACCAGGAACTAAGGAGGAATCTCCTGAAGGACTTCCCGCTCCAGAGGTTGCGGAAGCTCCATCCCTGGAGGCTTTCGAGAAGAGGCTGGGCGGCCATTTCTCCTGAGTGGCTCGGAGTCTCCTGCTTGAGCAGGGGGCTGGACTAGAGGACCTCCAAGGTCCCTTCCAACTCTGCTGGCTGGTTATGCTGAGGCTCTGCTGCAGCCTGGCAGTGGGCAGGAGAAGGAGCTCTGAGCTCTGGAGGAGATGGGTTGGGGGGCTTCCTTGGTGGGACCCCCTGTGAAGGTCCAAAGGGGGAGGGGCGGAGGGTTTAGGGCCTGCTCCTTGTCTTGTCTTGGACACGGGGTCTTCCTCGCGAGGCCAGTTGTTCTTCCCATGGCCTAACTCTCCCCCCTCCCCCAGTGCCCCCCAGCTTTGCCCGGGAACTCCGGGGCTGCACTTCCCAGGGCTTCCGAGTCATTGCCTTGGCACACAAACGCTTGCAGGAAGGAAGACCGGCTGCCTCCATGACCAGGTGAGGGTCTGGGGGCCCCAGCAGACGGGCAGGAGGGAGGGAGGGAGGGGGCCGCCTGCCAAGGAGGCCCAGGGGAGGCTGGAGAGAGGTCGCCCTGCCCTGCCTGGCTTCCCAACCAGGGCTGGCGTGCAGCTCCCCCTTCTTTGGCTGGGGGAGGGAAGCAAGCAGCCCAGAGGAGAGAGGGGGGGTCCCTCCGCAGCCCCCTGAGGTCGAGCGGCCTCCTCTGCACTCTGGTGGCCCTGGGGGAGACAGGGCTGCTCCCAGCCAGGAGGCCGGTGGGGGGGGAGGGGGCTCCCGAGCTCCCCTGGGCAGAAGGACCCTCTCTCTTGTGGCCAGGGAGGAGCTGGAGTCCGGCCTGACCTTCCTGGGGCTGCTGGTCATGGAGAACCGCCTGAAGAGCCAGTCCAGGCCGGTCCTGCAGGAGCTCAGCCAGGCCGGCCTCCGGAGCGTGATGGTCACCGGTGAGTCGGGCTCTTTGGCCAGGCAGCTGGGAGCAGGAGAAGCCCCCGGCTGTGCCACAGGGAGACCGCCCACCCAGCACCCGCCTTCCTCAGCAGGAGCTCCGCCTGTGAGTCAGGGCGGCTGGGGTGGGTCACGTCGGGTCTTCCAACCAGCCGGAAAAACGGACCCCTCAAGCAGGGATGGTTCTGCCAGGGCCCCCTTGCGGCTTTTGTCCTTTATCACCACATATCCCATGCTCCCCTTCCTCCATGACTGCCCGGCGGCCAAGGAAGTTGCGTGGGGGATGTTGCAATGGCCGAGGGAAGGTTTGGGGTAGGAAAAAGTCACTCCGGGGACCGCCAGAGGCCTCCCCTTCTCTGCAAGGAAAGGGGGGGGTGGAGACAGGCCGCCCTCTGACCCCCAAGGGCCCCCCTCACCCTCCTGCCCTGCTTCGCCAGCTGAAGTCGAGGCTCAGAGTGGGGTGTGGGCTCCGGCAGGGGGCTCCCCAGGCTCCAGGCTCAGTTGCAATGCAACCCCTCTCAACTCCCCAGGCGACAACCTTCAGACGGCGATCACCGTGGCCAGGAACGCGGGCATGATCCCCCAGGGCAGCCGGGTGGTTCTGGTGGAAGCGAGGGCCTGGCCAGGGCAGCCCTCGGCCTCTGTCAGCTGGGAAGAGCTGGAGGAGCCCAGCAGTGGCCCAGAGGTGAGCGGCCTGGTGGAGGGGAGGCAGAGGGGCATGGGGGGCTGGGCAACCCCCTCAGAGGCCTCCAGGCCCCCTCGGGATGTGCCCTCTGGGCATCAAAACCAGGACCCAGAGCAAATAGGAACGGCTGACGGACTTCAGGGTCTGCTAGACGGCAGTGCTGGAGGGAGGGAGGGAGCGGGGGAGGGAGGGGAACACAGGGAAAGAGACGCCCTCAGATTCCCACCTGTCAGGAAGGGAATGATGTGTGGATCCATGTCCATAAGGAAAACCTCCTGTCTGGGGGGTCTTCCCCCTCCCTCCAGAGGCCGAGGGTCCTGGCGTGAACAGATGCAACTGAGATCCGGGGAGAAATCCTCCCATGGGCCCTCCTGTGCTTTGCCCCCTCCCCCCACACCCCGTTTCTCCTTTCAGGGGGGCCTTCTGGCACCTGGGGGAGACCCTCCACCCGCCGGGGACCTTGGCTGGCACTTCTGCCTGAGTGGGGGCTCCTACGAGGTCCTCAGCCAGCACTTCGGGCACCTCCTGCCACAGGTGAGCGCAGAGGAGAAGCTGCTCCAGCCCCCTCCTCCCCCCAGGGGTCTCCCGCCCCGCCTCAAGCCTCGGCTGTCTCTCTCCTGCAGCTGCTGCTGAACGGGACGGTCTTTGCCCGGATGTCTCCGGCCCAGAAGGCCCACCTGGTGCAACAGTTCCAGCAGCTTGAGTGAGTGAGGGGCCCCGGGACCCCCGAAAGGCAGTTGGGCAGGGCTGGGCTGGGCTGCCCGGGACTCACGGAGGGGGCTGGGCGCTGCCTTCTCTCTTCCAGCTACTACGTGGGCATGTGTGGAGACGGGGCCAACGACTGTGGGGTGAGTCTTGCAAGGCTGTTGGGCAGGGGGGCAGGAGTCTCCCTGGCCGATGGGCAGGGGCAGAACCAGGGAACGAGGGCTGGCTCTCCCCTGCCACTGCCACGCCCAGGGTGAGGGCCAAGGCAAGGGTGCCGGGCTCCTTCACCAGGCATTGAGGGGCTGCCCAGAAGGGGCTGCTGGGCATCTTCACAAGAACTGGAGAGGCTCCTGGGTGAGGCGGGCACTGAATCCTCTCGGCCGAGCCAGCAGGAATGCCCCACCTCTCTTTGGAAGAGCTCTCCAGTCCAGGCCAGCTTTTCTCTAATGGGGAGGGTCCCTTCCCCCCTTCCCCTTCTCCCGTGGCCCCCTGCCCTCCCTCCCCCACCTCCTGATGGGTCCCAGGGCCTGTGGCCTTCTGCTTGATTTGCCGGAAGGTGCCTGAGCAGAGCCAGGCCAGGAAGCGCCCCTTCAATCCTCCCGCGGAGGGCGCCCAGGCGGCCCGCCAGATGACCCGGCCTGGCTCTGAGTCCGGCTTCTCCCCTTGCAGGCCCTGAAGGAGGCCCACGCTGGGATCTCCCTCTCCCAGCAGGCGGCCTCGGTGGCTTCCCCCTTCACCTCCCAGGTCCCCACCATTGAGTGTGTGCCGGAGCTGATCAGGTGGGCAGGGAAGGAGGGAGGCCAGGGGGGCCCTGGCTGGGGGACCCGCCCCATGCGGGGCCCATGTTCCCAGGGCTCATTGTGGGGGCCTTTGGGCTCACCCAATGGGGAGGGGCAGGTTTTGCAAAGAGGGAAACCTCATGGCTGGAGGGGGGCCTCCTTTGGTGGAATCAGCTCCCTGTGAACCCCCCTCCCTGATTCAGAGGGGGGGGGGCGTCCCCTTTATCCAACGCAGGCTGGGCTTCCTCTCGGGGGTGGGGGGCAATGAAAGTTGGAGGCCTCACTTGCTGCAGGTGGGAAAGGAGCCTCCAGCCAGTGTCTCCCCCCCCCCCCGAACATCCCTGAGCAGCACAGAGGGTCTCTGCAGGGGGGAGGAGGAGCCTGTGGCAGAAAGGGCCACCTCTGCTCCTCCAGGGGGGGGAGGGTTTAGGGTCATCTCTCTAATAGCAATAGCAGTAGACTTATATACCGCTTCAATGCTTCTAATGCTCCCCCCTCCCCCCTCTCCCCCCTCCAGGCACGGAAGGGCAGCCCTGGTCACCTCCTTCTGCATGTTCAAGTACATGGCCCTCTTCAGCCTGGCCAGCTACATCGGGGTCCTCCTGCTCTACTGGGTAGGGGGCCCTTTTCCTCCACTGGGACTGGAGTGGGGAGGGGGCGCTGCAGGGATGGGTCTTCCTGACCAGGGCCAGCCTTGGGAGAGGGCTGCCCTGTGGGTCCCCAGACCTGGGCCAGAGGGCTCTTCTGGCCCCCCCTTCCTTTCCAATGGCCTCTCTCTCCGTGTCTGAGAGGTGGGCCCCCCTCCCAACAGCCTGAGGGGAGGGGGCTTAAGGGGCTGGCAAGGGAAGGTGGCTGGAGAGGCTCAGAGTCTGACCCAGGAAGCTCCTGCGATGAGCCGGCTGGGGGGAAGCCGAAGCCCCCTCCTCTTTCCCTCTCCCTCTGCCAGAAGGCCTGGGGCTGGGGAGGAGAGACCCCCCCCCTCAAGAGCTGCCCTTCTGCTTCTGGCTTTCAGCAACTCAACTCCTTTGGGAATTACCAGTTCCTCTTCCAAGACTTGGCCATCACCACCCTCATCGGGATGACAAGTAAGCTGCCCCCAAGGACCCCAGGGGCGGAGGGGGCCTCCTGGCTGGGAAGCTGGTCGAGGCCTTCCAGGAAGACCAAGGAAGACCCCCACCCACCCTGCACAGAGCTGGGGATGGGCAGGAGGGCTGGGACTGCATGGATGGCCACCTCCGCTCTGCCAGGCAACAGGCCTCAAGGGGGGCCCCACCCACCCTGGGCAAAGCTGGCCTCCTTCAAGGGAGACCCTCCAGCCCTGCCCCCTTCCGACTGCCAGGGTGCTCCCGTGCCACGAGAAGGGCTGGCACCCTTCGCCTCCTATGGGAACGGATGCCCTCCCTGCCAAGAGGGAGGCCTGAAGCGCCAGGCTTCCCTCAGGCTCCGTCTGCCACCAGCCGCCTTCCCAAAGCCCTGGGTGGGGCTCCGTGTGGGGCTGCCCCATCTAGCCCCCCCACCCCCGGTGCCCTCTCTTGCAGTGAGCCTGAACGGGCCCCACCGCAGCCTGGCACCCTACCGCCCCCCCACGCAGCTGATCGCCCCTCCGCTGCTGCTCTCCGTGGTGCTGAACCTGCTCCTCAGCCTGGCGGTGCAGCTGAGCGGGTTCCTCCTGGTGCAGCAGCAGCTCTGGTACTCGGCCAGCGACATCCACAGGTAGGCGCCCCCCCCTCCGGCCCCAGAGCGTGGAGACCCCCTCCTGCCCCCATGGAGCGAGGGGAGCCCAGGATTGCTGGAGCAGAGGCTGCGCTGGCTAAGATGGTGGCCTCTTTTGAAGCACAAGGGACCCCCTGCTCCCCACTGATTTCAGTTTGTATCCCCCCCCACCTGCCCCCCCCCGGCCTCACTCCCCAGAGGGGCCCTGGGCAGCCTTCAAAGGCCTAAAAGCATAAATGCATTAAGCTCAACGGCCAAGGGGAAGGGCCGAGAATGCCTTTCTAGGGATCGATTGGACTTGGACGGTGTAACGTCTCCTGCCTTGAGCAGAGGGCTGGACTAGGTGGCCTCCCAGCTCCCTTCCAGTCCTAGGATTCTGTCTCCTAACGTAAACTAATACATAAAGGCACAATAAACAATTGGGGTCCCCCCCTCCCCGCTTCCTTCCAGCGCCTGCTCCCCTGGGAACGCCACTCACGCCCCCCAAGCCCCCCTGCCCCGGCAGGGCTTCCAGAGCTACGAGAACACCAGCGTCTGGCTCCTCTGCACCCTCCACTGCCTGACGGTGGCCGTGGTCTTCTCCAAGGGGAGGCCCTTCCGGGAGCCCCTCCACAGAAACTGTAAGCGGCCCCAGGGACGGAGGGAGGGAGGGGGGGGAGGGAGGGAGGGAGGGGGAGGGAGGGGCTGAGGGACCATAGGACCCCACTGGATATTAGCTGGGCTTTGCCACTTTTTTGCCCCTCCAGATGTCTTTGTGGCAGTCCTGATGGCGCAGCTGGCGGCCTGCCTCTTCTTCCTATTTGCCAACATCGAGGGACTCTATGCCCAGATGGACGTAAGCAGGGCTGGGGGCTGGGGGGGGGCGGGGGAGGCCTGGCCACAGGAGCCTGGAGGGGGCCCATCTCAGAGACCCACTTCTCAGCCTGGCCAAGGTGGGCCTGGCCTTGTGCTGAACCCCAGGGCAGGACGTCTGGGGAGCCCCTTCTGGCAGAAGGTTCAGCCGAAGGCCTGGAAGGGGGGGGGATCCTCTGGTGCCCCCTCCAGACGGAGCTGCAGGGTGGATGTGGAGGCTCACAGCAACTGTGGCTCAGCTTTCATCCGCAATGGGAAAAAGTCTTGGGAGTTGGTCCAGCCCATTGGGGGGGGCTCCAGGTTGGGAGAGACGGACCCCCCCCCAAGAAGGCTGGGCTGCCCCATTGCAGGGGGGTGGAGGGTGGGAGCAGAGCCTGGTCAGTCTTTAGCCAGGCCTGAAGGGTGGGTGGGTGGGTGGGAGCAAGATGCAGCCCCCCCATTTCTCCCCCCTCTGACCCCTGCCCTCTCTCCCACCCACAGCTGGTCTGCACCCCCACCCTCTGGAGGGTCTGGCTGCTGGGGCTCCTGCTGGTCGCCTTCATCGCCTCCCTCGCTGTGGAGGTGAGTGGGGTCCTGCTCTGCCCCCCAAACCAGCCGGAAACTCCCCCCTCAGGCTGACTGGCAGCAATGCAGAGTCCCAGGGCCCCCGGAAACAGGGAGACGGATGGCCAGACTTCGCCCAGCACGGCCTCCCCAGGGTCACATGACCCAGATTCAGAAGCTGGGCAACTGGCATGAACCTATGACGGTTGCAGAGTCACGTGATCCCCTTTTGTGACTTCCAGACAGGCCAAATCCACGGGGAAGCCAGATTCACTTAGCAACCTTGCTACTGATTTAACAACTGCAGTGATTCACTTAACAACTGCAGCAGTGGTGGGATTCAGCCTTTGTTACTACGGGTCCTGTGGGCGTGGCTTGGTGGGCGTGGCAGGGGAAGGATACTGCAAAATCCCCATTCCCTGCCCGTCAGTTGGGACTCCTCGGGGGGCAGAGAAGAGATGGGGGCGGGGCCAGCCAGGGGGGGTATTTACCAATTCTCCAAACTACTCAAAATTTCCACTACCGGATCTCCAGAACTGGTCAGAACTGGCTGAATCCCCCTCTGAACCATAGCAAGAAAAGTTGCAAAAAGGGGCGTGACTCACTTAGCAACTGGTTTGGATAGCAGTGGAGATGTTGGGCTTATAAGTCAAGGACTAGCCTTCCTGCAGTTCCTCTCCTAAGGCCCCCCCCCAGACCCTCCTGTCCCACAGGCCTGGCCACCCGTCAGGGGCAGCCTTGGCTTCTGGCCGCCTGCTCTGCCTCCAGGCCTGCCAAGCCAGAGGGGTGGTGTGGGGGGAGGGAGACTTTGCCCCCTGACTCTGCCCCCTCCCTGACCTCCCCCTCCCCCCTCCAGGAGTGGCTGATAGAGAACCGGGCGCTCTGGCGGTGGCTGAAGAGGGCCGTGGGCTACCAGTCCAGCAGCCGCTACAAGCAGCTCCAGCGGACCCTGCGGCAGGACCCTGCGTGGCCCCCCAGCAACAGGACGGACTTCTCGGGCTGCACGGCTGTCCCCCTCGAAGGGCCGGGCCCCACCTACACCAATCCGGCCTTTGTGAGCCACGAGCAGCCCTGCCACAACTGCTGAGGAAGGGTCTCTGCTGGCAGCCCTGGACCCTCTCCCGCACCTGCCCTGTGGGTCTTGGGGGCAGCAGAGGGCAGCCGGGAGATGCCTATGGGGGGGGGTCAGCAGTGGGAGGCAGGGAAGCCCAGTGGGAGCCTGGAAAGGGCTGGGGGGGCAGTGAATCCACCTGCCCTGTTGGAGGGATGGTGCCAAAGGAGAGGGGAGGAGATGTAGGGAGGGTCCCCTCGGGGTCTTCCCTCTTAAGGCACAAGGAAGCTCCCCTTCCTGGAGGGCGGTGTGGGTGGGCTTGCTCCAGAAGCTTCCACTGGGCAGCCCTGGGCCAAAGGAGCTCCCTTTCTCCCCAAAGCTAGTAGGGGTTGCAGATGCTCCAGGTGCCCCCAGGACAACCTTCCTCGCCCTCCAGATCCCTGAGGCTGCCAGGGGGTCAAGTGTGGGCAGCTCCTCCTCCAGCCCCTCCCTCCTTGGGTCTTCCTGCTTCCTTCCCCATCCTTAAGGGCCTTAAGGGCTTCTGTCTCCTCCTGATGGTTCACTGCAAGCGTTTCTCCTGCCAGAAAGCCCCCCTTCCCCTATTGGGGGGGGGCTCCTGGGGCCTCTCTGGGGCCACCAGCTCTCAGGGGAAGTGACTACTGCAACGTGCTCTACATGGGGCAGCCCTTGAAGAGCATTTGGAGACTTCAGCTTGTCCAGAATGCAGCCGCGCGAGTGATTGTGGGTGCACCTCGGTTCACCCACGTAACACCTATCCACTGGCTGCCTATTGGTCTCCGGATACGCTTCAAGGCGCTAGTCGTCACTTATAAAGCCCTTCATGGTATTGGACCTGGGTACTTGAGAGACCGCCTGCTGCCAATTACCTCCACTAGACCGATCAGATCCCACAGATTAGGCCTCCTCCGAATTCCATCCGCCGGCCAATGCCGACTGGCGACTACCCGGAGGAGGGCCTTCTCTGTGGCTGCTCCGACCCTCTGGAACGAACTCCCCGTGGAGATTCGAACCCTCACCACCCTCCAGGCCTTCCGCAAAGCCCTTAAAACCTGGCTGTTCCGACAGGCCTGGGGCTAAAGAGCTGTTGCCCCCGTCTCGAATGGTATGACTGTTGGGTGTTTTAAATTATGCATTGTTATGCTTTGTTTTTTAATTTTTTGTCTGTATCCCCCTTCCCTGGTTTGAGTTTTGAGCCGCCCTGAGTCCCCTTCGGGGGAAAAGGGCAGCATATAAATATAATAAACAAATATAATAATAAACAAAGTTCTGGATGGCCACTTCTGTGCCAGCAGGGGTCAGTCTTTACCTGTGTTCTGGGGACCTCTGGTGGTTCCCTTGGGCATTGCAGGGGCTGAAATCTGGAAATGGCTGCTACTATTTTATTTCAACTGATTTTTGTTCAATATTGGGGTCCAACGGGGGCCTGCGTTGATGATGATGATGACGACGACATGGTGGTCTGCTTAAAAGAGCAGCTCAAGGGCTGCCATCTTGGCCCTTGGGCAGAAATTCATCTTCCGTTTACATTTTCTGTTCCGAGAACATCCTAGAAAAAGGCTTTAATTAAATGCAGCTGAGACGCTTGCCGTCCCTGTACATATTTTCCCCGTGATCCCATTGGAAGTTGGCGCCTTTGCACAGGCTCTTTGGGGCCCTGGGAGAAGGCCGGGGAGGAGCCAGCCCCCCTGGGTGGGGGATTAGGCCTCTTTCGTCCAGGACCACCTTGGCTCTAGCAACTGTCCACTCTCTGGCTCTGGCAGAGGAACCTGCTGAGGCCACGTTGGGCCACGTTAGTGGAGGCCATGCCACAACTGCCCAATGGCCGTTTTCCAAAGGGAGGGGCAGGAGGACGCTTGGAGAAGGGGAGGAGGGCTTGATGGGGGGGGGGGGGAGGCCCCTCTGTCCCAACCCCCGGAGGGAGAGTCTGCCCATTGTGGGAAGAAGCGGGTGAAGGGTGGCGAGGTCTCTGTCCACACAGATGCCATCCCAGCCTGGGTGACTCAGGGTTAACTACCAGGATCCTGTTCTGGGTTGAGTAAGTTGGGGCTGCTCCTTACTGGTGTGACGTGATCAACTTTACTGTATGGGATCAACTCAACCCCTGTGACTCCAGGATGAATAAACCTCAGGGAGAAACCTCACTTAACCCCCTGGGGAATTGTGGAAGTTGAAGTCCACCAGTCTTGGGCTTTCGATGTCCTTCAGCTGTGACCTGGTTCAGGGAAGCTCAGCCAATAAGCACCCCCTCTCTCTCTGACACACCAGTGGGGGGTTTCTGCCGGTTCGCACCAGCTCGGGAGAACCGGTTGGTGAAATTTACCGATCCGGTGAGAGGAGGTTCGACCGGTGGACCCGGAAGTAACTTCCGGAACGCCTGCCCCAGCCCTGTCACTCGCTCGCTCGCTCCTGCCCGTCTGGAAGCTTCTCCATCGCTCACTGGATTCCCCTCTGTCTTTCAGCCTCCGATCTCCCAAAGTTCTTTCCCCAGCATGTGATAGCTTTCTCCTGGATTCCTCTCTGTCCTGCCTTCTCTGATCTCCCTAATTTCGGCCCTTAATCCTCCAGTTGTCTATTTTGGGGAGGTTTTCCCCTCTCTCCCCCCCCCTTTCATAGGAGTCCCAAAAACTTTTGCCACATGGCTTGAAGGGGTGGTAGTCATGTGACTGAGTGTGCATGAGTGATGTCAAGCTGGCCATACCCACCCAGTCAGATAACTGCCAAGCCACACCCACAAAATAGGCCACACCCACAGAATAGGTTCTAAAACCATTGAAACCCACCACTGACACACACACACACAGTTGCCACAGTTATTGAATCGCTGTAGTTGATAAGTTAGTAACCCGGGTTGTTAAGTGAATCTGGCTTCTCAGAAGGTCACAAAAGGGGACCACATGACCCCTGGGACACTGTGACTGTCATAAATACGAGTCAGTTGCCAAGCATTTGAATTTTGATCATGTGATCATTGGGGGAGGCCACAATGCTTGCAAGTGTGGAAAATGGTAGTAAGTCCCTTTTTTTAGTTTGAATGGTCACTAAATGAACTGTTGTAAGTCGAGGACTGCCTGTACTATGAAAGAAGACACGTTCATAACAAGCCAAGCGACTGAAGCCTGCAAAGGGCCCCATGGAGAAGCCTTTGCAATCAACAACCAGGGAAAAGGACCGTATGATACAGAACAGAAATGGAATAGAACGGGATGAGGAGTAGGATTGGACCCTGGAGGTCCTCTAGTCCAGCCCCTTGCTCAAGCAGGAGAACCTGTGCCGTTTCAGGCCAGTGACTGTCCAGTCTCTTTTTAAAAACTCCCAGTGTTGGGGCACACAGGACTTCTGGTGGCAAGGAGTTCCACCGCTTTAAGGAAGCTTCTCCGTAATTCCAGGTTGCTTCTCTCCTTGATCAGTTTCCATCCGTTGTTTCTCCTCCGGCAGCATCTCAGGTGCTCTGGAGAATAATCTGACCCCTCCCCCCTCTATCTACACGCCTGCCCAGGTAGCCAAAGCAGAGGGAAGCTGAAGCCGCCACCAAGGAGGGGCAGGAGAGGACATCCAGGCCCTGCGCAGCCCCACTGGCCAGGTTTTTTAAAAGGGGGGGGGGCGGAGAAATAAAAGAGCCTGGGCTATTCATTCGTTTATCAGACGCATCTCTTGCGCCCCACCATCAGGCAGCTTACAGAGAATTCAAAAAGAGAATTCTAAAAATACCCCCACATGTCACAACAATAGCAATAAAACTCCACCAAGAAACAAACAGTGAATGGAGAATAAAAGCTGGAGACATCGCATGAAAGGAGGCCCTCTGGGAAAAAAAGCTTTCAAAACTTTGGCCAGGCTCTCCTTCATGGTGTGTGTGTGTCTGTGTGTGTCTTCGTGCGCTAACAGAAAAGCAGTGCCTGCCCACTTCACGCACCCCAAGTGTCCCCAGCTGTTTCTCCCTGCCCACCTGATCAGCCAGGCTGGTTCTGCAGGGATTTGGGCACCAAACCAGTTTTACAGCTCAAACTCCACGTCTTAAGTTCCTGGCTCTGCCACCCGGGGCTCCTTGCTCCAATGGCCGGGAGCCCACAGAATGCCTGACGGGGGGGGGCAGTTTCTGCCCGGAGGACTCTCAGGCTGGACACTGGGGGTCCCGGCTGTCTCTGCCAGGCCCTCTGTAGGTGGAGGGGGGCTCAGAGAGGGGAGCTAGGCATGAAGCAGCCAGCAGAGACCCCAGACCATAATATGGCAGCCTCCCCTTCAGAAGCCCCACCTGGGACTCTGAGCTGGAGGAAAAGGGGAGCACAGGTGCTTCAGGCCAGGCGCTTCCTCTGAGGTCCCAACCCTCGTGACGAAGAGGCCCCCTTTCTTCCCCCCTGGGGGCCACACAGCCCCACATCTGCCGGGGCTCCTGCGGGAGGGACCTCCTGGCAGAAAGGTCTCCAGAGAATCTCCATCCTCCAGGCCACAGTCGGCCCAAAGGTGCTTCTTCCAAAAGGCAACTGGAATTTCTCCATATTTTTCCTTGAAAACGTTTCACTTCTCACCCAAGACGCTTCTCCAGTTCCTCAGAACCGAAGGGCTCCCAGGAAGGAGACGAAGAAAGTCCAGCTGCCTTTGGAGAAGCCCATCATGGCAGCAAGGTGGTTCCCCCGGTTGGTCAACAGCAGCCGCTTTCTGGGAGGGGGGCAGTTTCCTCCACACCCACCCAACAACGCGCGACTTTTGCAACCCTCTTGGCAACTCCCGGCCGAGGCAGCCAGAGAGCCGGGCAGAGGGGGATTCCCAGGCCGAGGCTGCTCTTCAGCTCTGCAACTCCGATGCGGGAGGGGTTGGCGGCAGCCGTTGCTCATTCCTCACCCGCAGGCCTCGCCCTGCCCTTCCTAGCCGGGAAGCTCCCCCTCCCCTCTCTGACTCACTCCGGGAAATCTCCCCGGGCGGCACTGGCAGAAGAACCTGCTGAGGCCACGTTGTGCCACCTTAGCTGGAGGGCGAAGGTGGCAAGTAGCAATAGCAATAGCAGTTAGACTTATATGCCGCTTCCTAGGGCTTTCAGCCCTCTCTAAGCGGTTTACAGAGTCAGCATATCGCCCCCAACAACAATCCGGGTCCTCATTTCACCCACCTCGGAAGGATGGAAGGCTGAGTCAACCTTGAGCCGGTGAGATTAGAACCGCTGAACTGCAGATAACAGTCAGCTGAAGTGGCCTGCAGTGCTGCACCCTAACCACTGCGCCACCTCGGCTCTTCTAATTCTCCCCAGAATTAGTCCCCAGGCGCAGCCTTTAGGGGATGGATGCCAGCCGAAAGGAAGGCCTACTCTCCACTTCTTCTCCAGAAGGCAGGAGAAGAGACGCCTCGGATGGGCAGGGAAGCCACCTGGCACTAAGGAGACATTTCCTGACCGTGAGGACAATCAACCCATCGTCCTCAGAGGCTGTGGATGCTCCACCATCAGAAGAAGAGACTGGACAGGCAAAAGCTCTAAAGTCCCCTGCGTGAGCAAAGGGTTGGACTAGAAGACCTCCAAGGCCCCTCCCAAGTCTGCTTTCCTGTCACTGTTTACTTCTGGAGGGGGATTCCACCCCGAGTGGCCCTGGCCCATGCAGGACGATGCTTGGAGAAGGGGAGGAGGGCTTGATGGGGGGGAGGCCCCTCTGTCCCCAACCCCCGGAGGGAGAGTCTGCCCATTGTGGGAAGAAGCAGGAAGGGGTGAAGGGTGGCAAGGTCTCTGTCCACACAGATGCCATCCCAGCCTGGGTGACTCAGGGTTGACTACCAGGATCCTGTTCTGGGTTGAGTAAGTTGGGGCTGCTCCTTACTGGTGTGACGTGATCAACTTTACTGTATGGGATCAACTCAACCCCTGTGACTCCAGGATGAATAAACCTCAGGGAGAAACCTCACTTAACCCCCTGGGGAACTGTGGAAGTTGAAGTCCACCAGTCTTGGGCTTTCGACGTCCTTCAGCTGTGACCTGGTTCAGGGAAGCTCAGCCAATAAGCCCCCCCCATTTCCCTCTCCCTCTCCCTCCCTCCCTCCCTCCCTCCCTCTCTCAGAATAGAAAAGAGAAGACAATAGAGAACAGAACAGAAAATAGATTAGAGAATTAGAATAGAACAGAACAGAATAACAGAATAAAATTAGAATAGAATTAGAACAGAACATAACAGAATAATAGAACAGGATAGGATAGGATAGAATAGAGAACAGAACAGAACAGAGCTGGAAGGAACCTTGGAGGTCTTCTAGTCCACCCCCTGCTCAAGCAGAAGAGTCTATACTATTTCAGATAAGTGACTGTCCAGTCTCTTTTTAAAAACCTCCAGCGATGAAGCACCCACAACATCTGGTGGCCAGCTGTTCCACTGGTTATTGTCTTCACTGTCAGGAAGTTCCTCCTCAATTCCAGGTTGCTTCTGTCCTTGATTAGTTTCCATCCATTGTTTCTTGTCCTGCCTTCTGGTGCTTTGGAGAATAGGTGGAGCCCCTCCTCTTCTTTGTGGCAGCCCCTCAAACACTGGAAGATATCATGTCCCCCCCTGGTCCTTCTTTTCTCTAGAGTGGCCGGACCCAAATCCTGCAGCCGTTCTTCCTCTGTTTTTGTCTCCAGGCCTCTAATCACCTTCGTTCCTCTTCTCTGAAGTTTTTCCAAAGTTCTCCTCCTCAAATCTTCCCTTGGACTTTTTAACTGGGGGAGGGGGTGGGGGGGTGGAGGAAGATTATCCATTTGTATCCAAGCCCAGGGCCCCTCCTGAGAGGAGCTGCCGGATGGCCTCTCCCTCCTGCCCAGGCGTTATGGGCATGGAAGTCCATGCACAGGTGCAACGGAGCTCCGAGTGGCAGATTGGCAAATGCATCAACTCGCTGAAACTTAGGACATTCCCTCATGTGACTCAGGTCTGCCCCCACCCACCCACCCTCACACAAACACAGACACACACAGACACATGCGCACACACACACACACACACACACACACGCACGGGCTTATCTGGAGGCTGGCCGATCGGAACAGGTTTTCTCAGCTCAGGTGATTGCAAAAAACAGAAAAGTGCATTCCACAACCCCGGGATCAACATTATGCGCTAGGAGGTGATCCTGTCCGGAGATCAAATTTTGGCAACTGAAGTGACGATCGGCTTTCCTCCATCCGAGGAAGGGAGGCCGGCCGGCTTCTCTGGGGAGGAAACTTCTGATGGACTCCCACCATGCCCTGCTCAACCAGGGGGAGGACGATGAGATGGTAAGGGCAGCCCCCCCTCCCCACAGTGGCTCCCTGGCTTCCACTAGCCTGATGTTGCCCCCCCTCCCACAGCCCCCCAGCTCCCCTGGGGAAAAGGACCCCAAGGTCAGGGGCCGTTGGTTAGGGATGCTCGGGCGCCCCATTGACCCACCCACCCCTTGTAGTAGGAAGGCTGGCAGGTGCTCTTTGCCAGGGGTTGGGTGGGCATGGCGATGGGAAGGGACGGGAGAGGTTGGCATCGTCCAGGTCTGGCCTCCTTCCCAAGCAAAGGCCCCTCCCCGCTTCCAGGCCTCTTCCCTTCATTTCGCTGGTTCAGGCTGCTCATCCTTTGGGTAAATCCTTCAAAAATCCCCCCCCCCAAACCCCACGCTGCCTTTCAGCTGCGTCCAGGCTCTCTTCGGTTCTTGTAAACCCCTCCCTGCCCCACTGCAGCTGCCGAAAGCAACTTGCGGAGGGGGGGGGAATCTTGGGGTGATCCATGCCTCTGTGCCCATGGGGGGGGAGGATGGTGGCTTTTCTGGAGATGGACCTTGTGGGTCTCCCCAGGACGAGTTCTGCCTCTCTCCTTCTGGATCAGGGGCTCATCTGGAAGGGGATGGTTATTCTGGAGCCTGCAGGCAACACCCAGACTGGCAGGGGATGCAGTGCAAGAGACGCTCGGCAGCTCAGGGGGGAACTGGGGGGGGCCTCCAGGGCTGTTTTCCTGCAGACGTTTCCTGACCCAACGAGGGAACCTCATCAGGCCTGGAAGGGAGTGAGATTTGCACAGAGGAAGAGGAGGAGGAGGAGGACTGTGGGCTCCTTGATGCTCTCTGAGCCTGGAGGGTTTTCTGGAAGACGTTTCATGACGTAACTAGGGAACATCATCAGTGCTAGAAAGAGGAGGGGTTTACAGGGGGGGTTGGACTAGATGACCTACAAGGTTCCCTTCCAACTCTGTTGATCTGCATCTTCTCATTTGCTCAGCAACCCTCCAAAGTCACAGAGGCACTGAAAAAGACGACCTACAACACCCCAGTTTTCGCCCCTGTGATTATTGCATTTTCACGGGATGGAAGTGTGGGTGCTAGGCAACGGCTGCGTACTTACGACGGCTGCTGCTTCCGGGGGTCCCTGCGTCCCTGGCCTTTTGCAACCTTCCCAGGCAGCCCCCGAGAAGCAAAGTCAGTGGGGGGAGCTGGACCCACGCAATGACCTTGGGGTGCACTTAGCAAAATCAGATGCGACTCACTTAATGACTGCCTTGCTTAGCAACAGAAATCCTGATCCCAGTTGTGGTCATAGGTTGAGGATGAACTGTGCAGACAGTTATTTGCCCCATCAGGGTTGGTGGGGGGCTTTGTGGGGGGGGGGGGTTCCTGGATTGGGTGGTTGATTGTTGGTCTGAGTTGGCAACTCCTGGATTAGGGCCTCGTGTATCACTTGACTCTCTGCCAGGTGTTAATCCCTGCTAATCTGGGTGTTGCCAACTCAGACACGCAATTGAAGCCCCAAGCAACAGCCTAATGGAGGAGCCACCAAGGAGAGAACGACCCTCCCCACAACACCGAGAGGGTCTGGGGGAAGTTCTCGGCCCTCCAAAGCCCTCGCCTGTCCCAGGGGGGCTTCTTCAAAGGGCAGCTGGGCCCTTCTTTCTCCTCCAAGACCCCCCGCTTCTCATCTAAGCAGCTGGATGCAGAACTGAAGGAGCTTCTTGGCTGGGAAGAGAAACGTCTTCAAGGAAAAAGCCTTTGGAAAAAGCACTTTGGGGTATGACAGGATATAAAAAGAGAGGAAACCCCCCCCCCACTGCTGAAGATGTTCTCGAAAATGTCTGCAAGGAAACAACGAAGCTCAGAGACCAAGAAAGCCCCCCAAAACAAGGATACTTTATCCTTCCATCCCTTCCTGTAAACATGAGTCTGCAGTGGTTTGAAATGGTAACAAACCCTCCTGCTTTCTTGGGGCACATAAATCATAGAACCCCTATGGGGCAGGAAGGGACCTCGGAGGTCTTCTAGTCCAGCCCACTGCTCAAGGCAGGAGACCCTCTACCATTTCAAATTCATGGGTGTCCAGTCTCTTCTTGAAATCCTCCAGTGATGGAGCACCTACAACGTCTGGTGGCAAGCTGTTCCACTGGCTCATTGTCCTCTTCCCTGTTAGGAAGGTTTCTCTTTAATTCCAGGTTGCTCCTCTCCTGGGTTAGTTTCCATCCATTGTTTCCTGTCCTGCCTCCAGGGGCTTTGGAGATAGATCGCCCCCCTCTTCTTTGTGGCCGTCTGTTCTCTTGGGGAAGGCCCAGGACAGCTGCCAAGTTCCTTCTGGACCTCCAGCTCACCTTCTGAAATGTTGGGTGTTGTCAACTCAGCACTAAATAAACACAGTCACATCAAGGAACAGCAACATTATTATATTATTAATACGATGATGAGGAATTAAAACAACAAAATTGTATAATATGATTACTTAATACCCAGAACACACAGACACGGTTCGATGACAGTTGGGTGTTATATAAATAAGAGAAACAAAACTTTGGGGGGGGGGGAGGACCAATCAAGCAATAAATCTATTCCTGCCAGCGTTATATTCCTGCTGGCATATAAATTCATTAAATTTACAATTTTAGTGTCATCAGCAAATTGGCTGCCTTCCCCTTCTGCTCCCTCCTCTAAGTCCTTCATGAGGAGGTTGAAGAGTCCTGGGCCTCCTAAGAGGGAGCCTTGTGTTACCCCCCCCCCCACCGTCCCTGCTTACTTCCTCCACGTAGACCTACTTACTGCCACCATTGAGGAGTTCTCCTTGGGTACGGTTGGTCGGCCCGTTACAAATCCACCTGGTGGTGAGGCTGCCTTCCATCCCTCGTTCTTCTGTTTCTCTCTTCAGGCCGTCTTGTTAAGCTTGGAATGGCATCTGCTTTGTGGGGGCTTGGAAGTGCCAGGCTCTGCCCAGGACCACAGGGACCCTGGCCCAGCGTGTTGCGTGATTCTCTCTTGCGCTTTGTATTTAAAAATGCTGGTTGGGGTTGAATAAAATCTCCTGTGCTGAGATCCCCCTGAAATAAGTCCCTCTGGCACCAGGAGGGTGTGTCTGTGTCAGCAGTTACACCCCCACCTTTACTCAGCGAGTAAGTCGCTCTGCAGTCCAGTGGATCTCTGCCACCCCCTTTCAACCATGGCCCCTCATCTTCTCTTTCACCCTGGAGTCACCACCGAGGATTTTGATTTGCACAAAAAGTCATCTTTTGTGGTTGCAGAAGAATTCCCGTTTGCACAATGTCCTAGGGAATGTCCTGTGTTTTTAAATCTATCTTTTCTTTCTTCTATTCTTTTTGATTTATTGTATTGTTAGCCGCCCGGAGTCCCTTCGGGATTGGGCGGCATACAAATGCTATTAACCTTTGAAACTTTGAAGAAAGCGAACAGCCTGAATGTCTTCACGGGTCTTAGAACAGAGCTCCTGAGCATAGCAAGAGTACAAACCGTAAGAGCAAATATTTAGCAAGCGGAAGTGCCTTAAGGGAAAACCTCTTCTTCCTCTGAGGTGTAATGAGGGTGGCCAGATAGGCCGCCAGGTCAAGGCGCCAGTGGAAAGTTTTGCCCCTCTGCAGTGCCAGTGTGACCCATTTATTTTGGCCTTGGAGTTTTCCCCGCAATCTCGCTCTGGCATCTCAGCTTCTGGTCCCTTAATTACAGAGCGGCCCATCCTCTTCCTTCGGAGCTCCTGCCCTGGATTGCTGCCGGGCGTCTCCCCCGTGCGCTTGGCCTGCAAGCGCATCGCAAACCCTCCGCGCACCGACTCACTCCACTGGCCCCTGTGGGGCTGGGGGGAAGGGAGAGAAAAGAGGGAACCGGCAAAGGGGACGCACAGGAGGTCCTCCACATACGACCACAACTCCCGCTCAACATTTCCCTAGCTAAGCGAGACCACAGCTTTGCCCATTTTACGATCTTTCTTGCCACGGTTGTTAAGTAAATCATTACGGTTGTGACGTTAATAACATGGTTGTTAAATGAATCTGGCTTCCCCAATTCTTCTTGGAAGGTCACCAAAGGGGATCCCACGACCCCGGGACATGGCGGCCGTCATAACTATGAGCCAGTTGCCGAGTGTCTGAATTCTGGCCACATGATCATGGGGATGTTGCAACGGTCGTAAGTGTGAGAACCGGTCATAAGTGGGTTTTTCCCCAGTGCTGCTTTAACTTCAAACAGTCACTAAACGGATGGCTGTTAGCCATTTCCTAAGAGAGTGCTTGCGTGCCCACTCCCATAATTTAATGCCCCCCTGCTGCTCTGCGCATGTTCATGAGGCTTTCTTGGAGCATGGGGAGGGCAAAAACGCCCCCCCCCCTGGAGGCCCTCCAGAGGCCGGGAACAGCCCGTTTTCTAACTTCTGGTGGGACTGGTGGGCCCTTTTTTTGCCCTCCCCAGGATTCAGAGGCTTTCTAGGAGCCTGGGGAGGGCGAGAAGCCCAACACGCAAACCGGACGTTCAGGAATGCCCATTGTCCATTGGGCCGTTTTTCTCCCCCTGGTGGCTTCAGGAAAGCCTCAGGAGGGCGAAAAATGCCTTTGCGTGCCCTCAGAAATGGCTCCACGTGCCCCCTGTGGCATGCGTGCCATGGGTTCGCCATCATGGGTATATAAGGTCTCCTGCTTGAGCAGGGGGTGGGCTAGAAGACCTCCAAGGTCCTTTCCAACACTATTCCGACTGACTGAGGATGCTCAGGAGTGTGCAAATGAATGTGTGCACAGACGGGGGAAACTTACGAGAGCAAATAGTGGCCTCTCCTGCCAGTTTCCCCACTGACTTTCTGTCTGCCAACTTCCCACAAGGAAACTCAGTGGGGAAGCCGGCAGGAAGTCGGAGGCCGTTCCTGCTTCCGTTGCCTGTGGCCATCCCGTCAATCTTTATAGGTCAGGAACTCTCTCCGAAATGATGTCCCAACGGATGAGGGGGCTATGTAGCTTCCCTCTGTTTCCCAACTTCCTTGCTTGGGGTCTCTTTCTGGCCTGGGGGCGAAGGTCTTGTGGCCGGAGGCTCTCAGGTCCTGGCTCAAAGCCCATCCCGCCTCTGAGCTTCCTGGAGGTTATGTTCCTATGACGCCTTCCGCAGTCCCCAGGGTCTTCCCTTCCCCCTCTCTTCCTGGCTCCTCTGAGATCCTGAGGTGGTGATGCTGCTGGCACCGCAGCCTTCGGCTTCCCTGGAGCCTCCGGGGCTTCTCTTAGCCCCTCCGCCTCTTTCTGCAGTGGGGGGGTGTCAGCTTCTGCCTTGCTGTTGCTTCAGCTGCCATGTAACGGGGAGGGAGGGCTGGTATTTGGGAGGGGTTAATTGATGTGCTGGAGGAATGTTCTAGGATGTTCGAGTTCTTCGGATAGCGCATGCGTGAGAGCTTCCCGCGTAGAATAACGGCCCGACATTCCATCTTCGTGATGCCTGTTTGAAGTTATCTCACACCTGACACTTGAAGGACTTATGATTGGCCTGATGCTATGACCTTAAGGGGTGGAGAATGGACTATTCTATATATCAATTGCTTTCGTGCCTAATTAAGTAGACTTTGCTTTGCAACCGCTTGCTTACCATTTATAATTAGTAAAAGTACCTTTGATTTCCAATCCATGGAGTCTCTAGTCTTTCTTTCCTAATTATGTAATGGAGTGACGCTGACAGGGGGAGTTGATCCTGGGCTCCTGCGTTTCTCCCTCCCCATCACCCACCAGTAGCTCTGCATCCTTCCTTCACCTGGTGCCGTTTGTAGTAGTAGTTGTAGTTGAGTTTATTTATAGGCCGCCCTTTTCCCTGAGGGGACTCAGGGCAGCTAACAACTTGTCCTCCTGTCTGGGGAGATTGTCCATCATCCCAGGTCACGGTTGTCCCAAGGGGGCTTTTCCCCCCAAAAGGCAACTGGACTTTCTCGCGGGGGGAGGTTCCCTTTGAGAATCTTTCCCTTCCCATCCACGAAGCTTCTTCAGTTCTCTTGGCTTCTTGGGAGAGAAGGGAAAGAGTTGCAAAGGGGAAAAAACCCCAAGAAAGTCCAGTTGCCTTTGGGACGACTTATGCTGTAAAGAGGGCTGTCAAACCCCCTGGAGCAGCATTTAAGTGCTCTCGCTCTTCTGAAGAAGCTGGACTGAAAAAGCTTCTTGGATGAGAGGCGAAACGTCTTCAAGGAAAAACCAGAAAGCCCAGTTGCCTTTGGAAAAGGCACTTTGGGGAGTTTCTGTGCTGATCACTTTCCGTTACACAGAAATCCGAAACTAACCAACCAGCCAGGATTCGCACAAAGCTCTAAGCCTCTAATTCTGCTCCGTGACCCATAAAAGCCCAACTGAAGGCAGCTATAGCCTCCGGCCTCTCACTCACCTGGCCAAGCCGGTTGGGTGGCCGTATCAGTTGCTAGCCTGATCTCCGGTGCCTCATCCGAGTTCCCTGAGTGAATTCAGCCGCTGGGCGGGGTCTGAGTTCAGATCCAGGGTCGGTTGGCGGATGACAGTCACCTAAAGGCACCTCAGCTTAACCGCTGGTCCTTGGCAATCACTGTTAGCAAATACAGTGGCCGTTTTCTGGCTCGGTTTGCAGCCAGCACAGCCCAGCCGCCAATCGGAGGAGGCTCACCTGCGATTCAGCACCGCCAGCAAGGAGGGGGCTCCAGGTGCATTGGCCGGACACCCGCAGAGGCCAAAGTGGCTTCCTATTGAAATGCTTGTGATGCAGAGATATTTTTTTGGGGGGGGGGTTCCTGGGAACAAGCCAGGGGCCACTAGTGACCGTCCCAGTGGGAGGGGCCTGTGGTAGTCCCAGCCTTGACCTTTGGTAGACATCATGGCAGAACAACAGGGGTGGAAAGAAGGACACCAGGCGACCTTCTTTTTGGCACCACTGTTGCAGGAAATGACAGGCGTGAGACTTCTCAGGATACAGGAAAAGTCTATTTGGCAGCCAGGTTCCGAAAGCTCCCCATGGCTTAGCATTGCCAGTTCTGAACCACCTTCATCATTGAAGCAGGCGTTCTTATACATTCTCAAAGGCAGCGTCACACGGAAAGACTTAACTCATCTCTGAGTGGTTCCCTTGAGAAGAGAAGCCTTATAAGGAGATGGGGGTCTTACTTCTCCTTTTGTCATAGGTACTGAGTTCGTGTCTCTAAGCGAACTTCAGCTGACCCTTGTGGTTTGGACTTTTGACATAGGGACGTTGGCTAGAACATCTTGTGGTTAAAGGCTGATGACATCTCTCTGTCCCTTTAAGCAGGCTTCTAACTATCCCTTTTATGCCACATCTTCATTCTTATATTTTTAATCCACATTTCATTCTACTTTACCAAGAAGGGAAGAATTTGGCTTCTGAGGACGACGTGTCCAGTAATCTTGCACCTGAAGATGACCAGGTTGGGAAACAGATGCATCTAATAGAATAACAAGAGAGTCGGAGGCACATTCTCAGATTGGGGGGCCCCACAGCAGTATTAGTACAACATGCAAAGCTGGATTAAGCTTAACCCTAGTTAGGTTTGGTGCTGTCGTGTATTGTGCAAATCCCGTCCCATGACTGATTCCGGGAGCTCCGTGAATTCCACCTGGAAATCCTTCCCCGTTTGGCCTTTCATTGGTGTCTTGAAAGCTTCCTGTTCCAGAATCAGAGCCAGCGCCCACACAGGATGCCAGGCCCTCTGAGCCCCCAGATCTATTTTATGCTGCTGGGAAATCTAGCTGTTGGATAGACACAGGGAGTGGGGCCAAGCACGAACAACCAGGTCCACGCGTGGAGGAGGCCCAATTAAACTGAATGATTGCGAAAAGGAACCTCGCACAGGAACCTCTTCCCAACTAGTGGTCAGCCCTGGCCAGAGACAGAGGAGACTCCGTGGAATTCAAGGGAGGTGGGACTTCCTTTCTTTATGGCCACTTAGAGATTCTAGGCTGATTGCCCTCTTTCGCTCCCCCCCCTTCTGGGTTCTGCCACCTCTCCTCCTGCAGGGGGGCTGCCTTGGGAGTGGCCCCAAGACGCCTTTTTCCTTCTTGGGGAGGTCGGGGCCCGGACGGTGGGTGGGTGGGAAGGGCTCCCTTCACGCAAGGCCTTTCTCCCCAGGAGATCTTTGGCTACAAGACCCGGGGCCTCCGGAGGGCCCTGTGCCTGGCCGGCTACGTCCTCTCCTGCGGGGGCCTCCTGCTTCTCTTCCACTGGAAACCCCAGTGGGGCGTCTGGGCCAACTGCCAGCCCTGCAGCCTGGAAGAGGCCGACGTGGTGCTGCTACGGACCACGGTAGGTGCCTCCCTCTCTGCCTTCTTCTGAAGCAACCTGGCCAATTCCCTTCGTGTCGGTCCGTGGAAGTCACGGCTGAGAGTCCCTGATCCTTCTGGGCAAGCCGTGCTTAGGCTTCCCGTCTTCTGGAGGGCTCCCCCCCCCTTCAGAGGAAATCCACGGCTTCTGCAATTCAGAGCTACTTTCTTTGTTTGGCAAGAGATTCTTCCTCCGTTGGGCCACCAGACCACACTGCGTTTGATTGGTAGAAATCCAAAGATTGGGCTGGGGGGAAACTGAATCCCCCACAGCATTCAAGATTGGGGGTTTCTTCCTTGTTTTTAGTACTGGGCAATAATGCTGGGTACTGCAGCCCTCTCCTCCTCCTCCTCCTCCTCCTCCTCCTCCTCCTCCTCCTCCTCCTCCTCCTCCTCCTCTCTTTCGCTTGCTTCCATAGGAAAAAGGCATAAATTTAATGTAAATAGGTAGATGAGTAAGTAAGCGAGAGGCTCTGGATCTCCTGCTGGAGGGATTGAACCAGCCCTGCTCTGACCAAGAGAAATGTCCCTGCTGGGTCTCCCTCCTTTCCCCCTTTCCCTTCCCCAGGATGAGAGCAAGAGGCAGACTCGGAAGCAGGTGGTCAGCCTTGATTTCCGGGCTCTCTGCGGCACCGAAAAGCCCGGCCGGAGCTTCAGCGGAGAGAAGCATTCGGTCCTACGGAAAGCCATCAAGATGCCCGACATGAAAGTGAGCCGGGGGGGGGGATGAGGGGTGACCTGGGAGCCAATGGGGAGGGGCTGGTGGTAGTGGTGGGGGACACTGCCAAGAGCCCCCTGCTCCTGCTGAGCAAGTCCCATGTGGCACAGCCTGAGGCCAGAGCGAGGCATAAGGGAGCCATTTGCAGCATTTCCACCCCCAAAACCCCGGGGGCTTCTGCCTGCCTCCCATTCCCAGTTTAAGACCTCCAGGTGCCCCACCAGCTGAGGACCCAGCCAGGGTCGCCACGGGGGCCTCGCCTGGGAAGAACGTGGGCTGCCCTGCATTGCCTTGTGGGGGGGGGCACATTGACAGTGACCTCTGGACACCCTGGCACTTCCTGGTGCCCTGCAGGGTGGCGGAAGGGGCAGCAGGAGGTCAGCCTTGGGGGTGGGTGTGAAGGGGGTCTGTCTCCCTGCCCCCTTGATGCCCCCAGGGCTAATGAAGCCTGGCTGAAGGGAGGGGAGGCTGGCCAGGAGCCCTCCCCTCCTAACGCTTTCCTGGTGTGTTGCTCTTGTAGGGGAGATACATCCAGGTACAAAAAATACGCTACATCTGGGATTTCTCTGAGAAACGCTTCGCCCGAGTTGGGTGAGTTTTCCGCTTCTTGAGACGAGGAGGAGGAGGAGGAGGAGGAGGAGGAGGCCCCCCCTCCTGCCCAGTGCCTGCATGGTCCCTGTGGCTCCTTTCCTAGGTCGCTTCAGGACAGCAACACCTGCTACCAAATCCACCACCGATTTGGGGAAGGGCTGGAGAGGAGGGAGAAGGCGCTCAGGTAGGCCCCCCCACCCCCCACCCCCACCCTTCCTCCTTTGCTTGTGTGGATCTCACACAGCCTTGCGACTTCAAACAACGGCAGCAGCGCTAGAAATCTTCCCCAGAAGGTTCTCCGTGGCTGGATGTTGTAAATGTTGCATTTAAAGGTTTTCTCAAACTTCAGTCTGGCCAAACAGACGCAGAGAGTGAAGCACGGATGGACACACATTCCCTCCCTCCCTCCCTCCCTCCTGTCCAGAGTGGGGGCCGGAGGAAGTGCCCTCGCCCTCATCTGGGCCTTGGGGAGGGGGTGTTCCTCCCTCTGAGCCCTTCTCCTCCCCACCTGGGCTGGCTGGGAGGGGTCCCTCTGCCTCACCCCCCTCCCCTGGTCTGGGTGGGCTGAGGCGGCTTCCCCTCCCGTCTTCCAGGAGCTCCGTCTGTGGCCCCAACTCCATCGAGATCGAAATCCGCCCCGTCTGGAAACTGCTCTTCCGAGAGGTAAGCGGGTGGCGCCTGCCCGTCTCTTGGGGGACCCTAGCGAGGGGCCCTGGGGGTCTCGGGGCTTTGCTCTGGGGGGTCTCAGGCAAGAGCAAAGGGGGTGAAGGGCAGAGTCGGACAATCCAAGGGGCAGAAGATGGGCGCTCCCTTGGGAACCGCAGGGAGAGGACGGTGCCCACCACTTGTGATGCCCAAGGGCAGCTCTGGATCCCGCAGGGCAGAGGCCGCTCAGCCTTGGGTGCTGGGCAGCAGGGAGGGGCTTGCTGGCACTTGAGCCCTGGCAAGGAGGTGGGCACCTCGGGTGCCTGGCGGAGGGCTGAACATCGGCCGGCAACCGGGGCCTGGCACAGGACTGGCATGCTGCTGCTCTGGGCGCAGGTCAAACCGGGTTTGCAGGGCCTCGGGTGCCCTGGGAAGGCCATGGATGACTTGGGGATGCCAGTGTGCCCCCCCACATCACGGCTGTTCTCCTGCTGTTCTCCCAGAGGGCGGTTGGTCCAAGGGGCAGCGTCTGTGGGTGCTTTGAGTGCCCCACGGCTGCCCTGGCATCATGCCCGTCTTCTCTGCCGGCAGATCCTGAACCCCTTCTACGTCTTCCAATGCTTCACCCTGATCCTCTGGTACACTCAGGGCTACGTGGAGTATTCCTCGGCCATCGTCATCCTCTCCGTCATCTCCATCGGCCTCACCATCTACGTCCTCCGGCAGGTGAGCCCCCCTCTGCCCCGGCCCTTGGACGGAAGAGCCCCCACCCATCCGTGGCTGCCCCCCACCTGCTTATTTTGGTCGTTTGATCAACGCCTTGCCTCCCCCCCTCCAGACCCCCCAAGCAATGCATGCGGCACCCCCTCCCTCCCCCCTCCCCACCACAAGAACCCTGTGAGGGAGGCAGAGGGGCTGCTGGTCAGCTTCCATGGGCCAATGAGTCTCCTCCCTCTGGCTTCCTCCGGAGGGGGACTCAGCTGCTCAGGGGGGGGGACTGTACTTCCTGGGGGGCAACGCTGCCTCTGGAGGGATGAGGCCATTCTGGGACCCTGCCCAGCTGGGGGGATCCTGCAGACTTCTCCCCTTGGGGGTCAGTGAGGGGAGGGGCTCTCCCACAAGGGCCCAGCAGCATCTTCTTCCTGGGGCTGGGGTCTTTTTTTTGGGGGGGGAGGCTTTCTGCATTCTTGTCTTAACTTACTTTCCTCCAATTTGCTTTGGGGGGGGGGTGTTTCTTGTATGGATAGCTGAGAGACCCACAACCTCTCCCTGGGTCCTCATGCATCCTGGAGTTGAGCAAGACCCCCGGGGGAGCTCAGGGAGCGCCTGGGGGGGCCAATGTCCCCCCACCCAGAGCTTGGCTGGTGGTGAGAGGGGGAGCCTGGCCCCCCTTGCAGGGGGCGGGAGGGGCAGAGATTGGTAGAATTTGGCCAATCGGATGCCCCTCAGGACCAGGAAGCAGCCTTCTCTTTCCGCGGGGGGGGGGGGGGGCAAGGAAGTAGATATCTTGTCCCAGGACTTTAACCTTCTCCCCCCTCCCCCCTCCCCCAGCAATCCGTCAAACTGCACAATCTGGTGAAGGAGCACAACCAGGTGCAAGTCACCATCTGGACGAAAGGCGAAGGTGGGTGTGGAGACCCCCCCCATATCCCTGCCCCTCTCCAGCCCCCCAGTCCAGCCCTTTATAATGACTGCTGGCCCCTTGGGGGGGGGAGGAGGCTTCCACAGTGACTGCCTGTCACAGCAAGAGGGAGCCTTTCATGGGGGCAGAGCCCCTCCCTCTGCCTGCCCAGGAGGTCCTCCCCCCAGCCCCCTTTCCTTCCCAACCTCCGGCCCTTCCTGGAACAAGCAGCCTCCCCTGGCCTCCCCCGGGTGCCCTAAGGGCCTGGAGTGGAGGCTCCGGTGCTTTCGGTCCAGGGCTGCATCCCTCCCCCCTTTCTCATCCTTGCCAGGGCGCTCCACCACGGAGTCCTGCCACTTAGTCCCCGGGGACCTCCTCCTCCTGGAAGGCCAGCGCTTCTCCCTGCCCTGTGACGCCATCCTGCTGGAGGGAAGCTGCGTGGTCAACGAGGGGATGCTCACAGGTGGGTATCCAGGGGCGGTTCTGCTCCCCCCCCAACCTGTGGTGGGCAGAGCAAGGAGTCTGGTAGGAAGCACCCACAGGTGCTTTTGCAAAGGGCAGCTGGGCTTCCTTAATTTCTTCTTGAAAACATTTTGCTTCCCACCCAAGAAGCCTCTTCGGTTCTAGAACTAGCTCAGAAGGGTAGGAGCTTCTTGGAGGAGAAGCGAAACGTCTTCAGAGAACAAAGCCAGGAAGCCCCGGTGCCTGGAGCCCCTCTGGGACATCCAGGGCCTTGGAGGACCCAGAGCCTCCGGAGAGTCTCGGTAGGACGGGCGCTGGGAGAGTCCCTGGTGGTTGGTTGGTGTCAATGCAGGCGCCGTGGGGACGGAAGGCTGGAGGTCTCGGGATGGGGAGGACTTGCTGCCCAAGGGGGCACTGTGCAGCTGCGGCTATCCCACCGGGAGACCCTTCCCCACTCGGGCTGCCTCTCCGCTTTGGAAGCCCCTCCTGCCTGAGACCCCTTCTGGCCTTCTTGGCTTCCTGCTTGCCTGGAGACCCACCTGCAGACAGGCGGGGGCAGAGGGTGGAGAAACAGAGCCAAGGTGCCCTCCCCCAACCTGTGGGTCTGGTGGGCAGAGCTTCACATGCCCCGCCCTTGAGTGAAGGGAGGGGCTTCTCTGCTGCCCCCCCTCCACCCCCTTCCCCGTCTTCTCTTCGCCTGGGTCAGACTTCGGCTCGTAGGGTCCTTGGGGCAGCCGCTGGTACGTTGTCACACGGCCCCCATTGGCTCCGTCTTGAGGAGGGGTCCTGAACTGTGTGGCTTTTCCATGGCCTTTAGGTGAGAGCGTCCCGGTCTCCAAGACCCCCCTGCCCCACTTCGACAACACCCTGCCCTGGAAGGTATGCGGGATGGGCGATTATCGGCGCCACGTCCTCTTCTGTGGCACGGAGGTCATCCAGACCAGGCGGGCAGGCCCAGGGCCGGTCCGGGCGGTGGTTCTGCAAACAGGTGAGTCCAGAAGTCCAGTCGCTCTGCTCTCCTTGGCACAGGCGGTGGGGTCCCTGGTAGCCCTGCATGCGTGGGATGGGGAGAAGGAGCCACCCACCACCACTTGGAGGGGATACTCGGTGCTGCTCAACCTTGAGAGTGTAAATAGAGCATTTGTGGGGAGTTATGGCAACGATACGACCTGTGGACTTCATTTCCCAGAATTCCTGAGCCAGCTGCGCTCAGGAATTCTGGGAGTTGAAGTCCGCAGGTTGTAAAGTTGCCGCAGTGAAGCAGAGTGAGAGATCCTTGGACTTCAGGACCAGCAGAAGGAGATTCATGGCCTTTTGCTTTTACGTTCCCAACATTCCTGACGAGAGATTTGGCTGCCTTGGAGTCTCAGGTAGACGAGAGGTTTAAATCTTGACTTTTACTCACAATTTCTTGATGAAGCCCAAAAACCCAGAACTCTTTTCAGTTAAGGAGGAAGTTGGATATGGGGCACATGATTTTTTTTTATTTTTAGAGAAACAAACACAAACAAAAGATAAAACATAAAACCATCTTCCGTTACATCCGGGGTGTCGGTTGGTTACAAAGCTTTTGTGCTTCCATAATCCTCACTTACAATTTATATAAAATCTCATATTATCAATCTATTATATATGTATACATTATTATCATTATTAATCCTTTATTTGACTATGACTATTATTACTTCATTTTATGCGAGATATTCTAAATTTTGAATTAATTTATATTATGGCATTTCATTATATCCTCCTAAATCCATCCAATAGTAGTACATCTTTATATTATATTCTGTATCATTCCTTTATTCGTGTTCTGTAAAATTCTCTAGCATATTTCATTTCCATATTTTTTTGCCTAACCATTGATGAAATAAATCCCATACCTTATAGAATTGTTAATCTTCTTGTCCTCTAATTTCAAATGTCAATTTGCTCATTTCGACACATTCCATTATTTTCTGAATAACTTTCTCCTGCGTTGGTGTTTTCTCGTTTTTCCAATTTACACATTTACAATCAAATATTTCAATTCTCTACTATATATATTTCCGGTAAAATCACCAATAATAATATCTCTGGTTTAAAGTCTACATGTTTTTCTATCATTTTTTCCAATCATGTGTGAATTTTAGTCCAGTATCTTTTAGTTTCTGCATACATCCACCACATATGATAATATAAGCCCAGTATCTGATGACATTTCCAACATTTTTCGTATTTGTTCTCAAACATTCTTGCTCTTCTCGTTGGGGGTACATCTTATACAAATTTTCTTTATATGCTGTTGACATTGTCATTTTATAATTTTGAGACCACAATTTTTGCCATTTCTCTAAATCAATCCCATGTCCTAAATTCCACCCCCCCAAGCAACCATTGTTTCTTTAACTTGTTCTTCCTCTAGCTAAACCTCTAGTAAATATCCATACAATTTTTAAATCACCTTTTCATCAGTACCTGTGAGGATTTTATCTAAATCAGTCAATTTGTCATAAAAGCCTTCGATTTTAAAATCTTTTATCATATCTAGAATATATTTGCACATATGAAAACCAATTCATCCTTATACCTTGTTCTTTCAGTTCTTGCTTAGATTTAAGTTCATCATTCAATATTTCACCATATCTAACTGTTTGTTCCTTTTTATATGTTATTGGATATGAAAAAGCTTCAATAGTTGATAACCAGACTGGAATTTTTAAATAACGATGCCTTTTAATCTTCTCCCAGCTTAATAACAAAGCCTCACATATATAATGTCTTCTGAAGTACCCCTGTGTTTTAGTTCCCTTGTACCACAAGAAAGCATGCCATCACAACAACAAATCATGTCCTTCTAGTGCCAATAATCTAGAATTTCTTAGCATTATCCATTCCTTAATCCACATCAAGCTTGTTGCCTGATAATATAACTCCCAATTAGGCAGGCCAAATCCTCCTCTTTTTTCTAGCATCTTGCAGCAGTTTTAATTTTATTCTCGCTTTCTTTCCCTGCCAAATATACTTCAACACTATTTTGTTTAGATCTTCAAAATAATCTTTCCCTAATCTAATTGGAATTGTCTGCAAAGTATAAAATCCGGGGTAATATATTCATCTTGATTGTTGATATTCTCACAATTAGTGATAACTGTAAATTTTCCCATTTTGCCAGGTCGGTCACAATCTGTTGTTTAAGTTTATGATAATTATTCTCTTTAAGTGAACTGCATCTTGCTGTCAAATATATCCCCAAATACTTAATCTTATTCGTGACCTATATCTTCAAAGCTTCCGGCAATTCTTACTAAGATATTCTTTGTCAGAATCTTCGTTTTATCTTTATTTATTTTCAGTCCTGCTACTTTTCCATATTCCTCTATCTTTTCTACAAATTTAAGTGCTGTTTCTAATGGATCCTCTAAAATGAAAACCAGGTCATCTGCGAATGCTTGCAGTTTGCATCCTTCCTTTTTAATTTTCATTCCTGTTATATCTTTTTCTTCTGTAATATTTCTATTTAAGACTTCTAATGTTAATACAAACAACGGAGGTGACAGTGGGCAGCCTTGTCTTGTCCCTTTCCTTATGTCAATAGAATTTGTCAGTTCACCATTTACCGTTACCTTTGCTGTTTGTTTATGATATATAGCTTCTATGACTTGGAAAGATTTCTTGCCAAAACCCATCAGCTCCAACTGTAATAACATAAATCGGCAATTCATGTTGTCAAAGGCTTTCTGTGCATCTAAAAATATCAAGACCATTTGTTTTTCAGGATAAGCCTCGTACTATTCCAAAGTGTCCAGAATTATTCTCATTTTGTCCTTAATTTGTCTCTTTGGCAGAAACCCATTTTGATCAGAATGAATAAAGTTATTTAAATATCTTTTAAGTCTTTCTGCCAATATTGAAGCAAAGATTTTATAGTCTGAATTTAACAGGGAAATAGGTCTATACTGCAGATTGTCATTTGCAGCGTAAATTGCTATTAAAAGTATTTTCATATTATTGTCCATAATTTCCACCATCAAGATTCTTCCATCATCATCTGTATAAATTTGTTCCGCTGTAGTTGTATCTTTTATAAAATCACTCCTCTTTTCTTACAGTGTGTCAACGCCGTAAATATTTTCCCTAGTTTTGGCTGTATCAATATTTGTTCATGTTGCTTTTTAATATGTACTTCTTGTAGGCAGATTATATCAAATTTCAGTTTCTCTAATTTATGAAATGTTTTCCCTCTTTTAATAGCTGAATTAAGTCCACTTATATTAATTGTAATCAATTTTTTCTCTTCTATATTTATACCGTATAAGAAAGGTTTACTGCTCTAGTAGATGTCAGTTCTCGCTGTTCTCTAGGCTCCGCAATGCCGTCTGCTGCACCCTTCTTCTTTTTCAGTCATTACTAGGCATTCCTCTTGAAGTTCAATTAACGATTTGTCTTTTCCTGTCTCCTCCTCTTTCCCTCTCAAGTATTCTGCATAGAATAGTTCTGCTTTCTCAACTGAATCTATTTTGTGTCTTTGTTCTTGCCATACAAACACGAGACCTTCTGGTATCAGCCATCTGTAATTAACACCTTTTTAAAGTAGAATTTTAGTCAAAAATTGATATTCTCATCTCTCTCACTCTTCTTGGTACTTGTCTCAGAACCAGAAGCTCCTTATCTTTATATTTCAATCTTTTATCTCTTCCCATCTGTAGTATTTGTGTTCTGATTGCTTTCTTGGTAAATCTTATATGGACTTCTCTTGGCGGCTTATTTTTCACTGCATATCTTGTAAAAACTCAAAACACCTCATCTATTCCTTGCATCATCTTCTCTTTGGTTGTCCCCAATGCCAGGATTGCTATCATTATTTCTGCCAAATTTTCTCGCTTTTCTTCTTCTATATTTTGAAATCTCTTACTTTGCTCAAAATTGTCAAACGCTCAAACAAAGAAAAGAAAAGCAATGTTTCCAAGCCTCTAGGTGGCAGTGCTACTTATTTTCCTCTACTTTCACTTCCCTCCGTTATATTCCAAACTGAAGGAAAAAGAATTTAAAAAAAAAAACACCAATAGGGCATTGGAAAAATAAAAAGAAAGTAAGTCTTAAACAATAAAAATTATTCTGTAAGTATTAGAAAAAGAAAAAATAAAGGGAAAAGAGAAAAAGGAAAAAAAACCCAATCCAGTTTAAAAATTAAAAAGTGTTTGTAAAAGTTCCAGCAATGGAAGAATTAAAGAAAAATAACACACTAAGTTTGACTCAGGCTTAATCTCGCCGCTTGACCTCTTCTGTCTTCAATTTTAACTTTACTTTTAATCTTTTAGGGTGTTCTCTCAACTAATAATGAATAAAAATTTTCTCACCAAATCGACACACTTTCTCTCCAGCTTTTCTTCTGTTCCGGAGTTGTCCCAACTTCAGCAGGTTTAATGGCTGCTCTCTGCTTCTGGAAAAAAAGGGCTTCTGGATCTATCACTGTCTCTACAGGACGGTTTAGGCCTGAAAGGACCATCCAGCAGCAGAGATATCGACGGTGATCTTGGAGCTTTAAGATCGCACGTCATACCGTCACTACGCCAGCCCTGCCTCCCCCACCTGGTTTTTTTTTAACCATCCAGTCTGGACCCCAATCCCTCCAATCTGTTGGCCAGCAATTGGCTGTCCAATTTCTTCTTTAGAATAGAATTCTTTATTGGCCAAGCTTGAGTGTGTGGAATTGGGGGGGGGGTTGGACTAGAAGACCTCCAAGGTCCCTTCCAACTCTGCTCTTCTGTCCTCCCCCTGGCTGGCTGCCTCTTTCCCTGCAGGCTTCAACACCGCCAAGGGAGACCTGGTGAGGTCCATCCTTTACCCCAAGCCCCTCAACTTCCAGCTCTACCAGCAAGCCTTCAAGTTCATCGTGGGCCTGGCTGTGATTGGCATCCTGGGCATGATCTATGCCATCTGCGTGTACGTGATCCAGAAGGTGGGCCCCAGAAGCAGCCCCCCCCCAATGCAGAACTTCACCGGCCAGCAGGAGACACGAGGCTGCTGCTGCTGCTGCTGGTGGTGGTCTCCTCCCTCCGGCCGGCCGGCTGGGCTCTGTAGCAGCCTCTCCGGGCACAGCTCAAGCGGCAGCGTGGAGGATGGGTGGAGGCACCTCCTCCAGGACAGCCTTCCCCGTCTCCCACCCCCCCGTTTGGCCCCGCCCACGTTCTGCTCGGGCTTTTCCCCCTGAAAAAGAGGCCTGGGGAGGGGAGGGCTGGCCCCCCTGGAGGGGCTCCTTGGCTCCCTCTGCCCACCCTCACCCGCCTTATGTCCTTTCCCAGCAACCCGCCTCAGACACGGTGGCCATGGCACTCCTGCTGCTGACCATCCCGGTGCCCCCCGTCATCCCAGCGGCCTTGACCACCAGCATCATCTATGCCCAGCGGAGGCTGACCAGGAAGAAGATCTTCTGCATCAGCCCCCAGAGGATCAACATCTGTGGCCAGATCAACCTGGTCTGCTTTGATAAGGTGCCTGGGGGTGCAAGGCCTGGGGAGCTCCCCTGGGGGGTGGGGGGAGGCTGGGCTGGATTCCGGGGGGCCTGACGAAAGTCCTCAGGACTCCAGAACCACCGACCGGGGGAACGGAAATTGCCCCCAGAGGTTGTGGGTGGAGATTCTAAAGAAGAGGCTGGACAGCCACTTGTCTGGAATGGGACAGGGTCTCCCTTCTGAGCAGGGGGTTGGACTAGAAGACCTCCAAGGCCCCTTCCAACTCTCCTTTTCTGTAATCCCAGATCAATTAATCAGTGGAACGGCTTGTCTCCAGAGGTTGTGGGGGCTCCATCTGAGGAGGTCTTCAAGAAGAGACCGGACCCCCTTAGGGTCCCCTACTTGAGCAGGGGGTTGGGCTAGATGACCTCCAAGGTTCCTTCCAGCTCTGTTAGTCTGTCACCCTCCTTTCACTCCCACCCTGCAGAATTCTCTTTTCTTCAGAGCTGCTCGACCTGCCTCCCTACTTCCCTCTCGCCCTTCGTTTTCCTTCACAAGGGGAAATATTTCCCAATGTTCAACCACGGACGATGTAGATTTAATGTTGGCTTTATGCACGTGGATGATTTTTCTTTATAATTTTTTTCTTCTGGTTGTGCTTGTAATTTTTGTCTCTTTTGTTTTTCCCCTCTTGTGCTTTTTAATATTTCATCTTTCAAAGAAATTAAAAAATAAAATACCCCCCCCCCCCACACCAAATAGTGGGGCAGCCGTGCCTGCAGCCCCCCCACCCCCCCGTGGGGCCTAACCCTGGCGCTTCCTTTAATCCAGACAGGGACCCTGACCGAGGATGGGCTGGACCTCTGGGGCGCCCTCCCCTGCCAAGGCCAGAGGTAAGACGTGTGGGGAGCAGCCTGACCCCAGATTACAGAAGGCAGAGCAGGGGAGGGTCCCTGGGAGCCTGGGCATTGGCAACCTTGCCCGCTGCCTTCCCTGCCACTTCCTTGCTCCTGCCAGGCCATGAAGCCCAGCATTCTCCTGCTGGGGGGACCCCCGTCTGCCCAGGGAGCCAACTGGGAAACTGCCCTCCTCCTGCCTTGAGCCCAAGGGAGCCCCCGCTGACCCCCACCTTCCCCTCAGTTTCCAGAGCGTGCACAGCTTCTCGGGGGCCCCGTTGCCCTGGGGGCCCCTCTGCAGAGCCATGGCGACCTGCCATTCCCTTTTGCTGCTGGACGGGAGGCTCCAGGGAGACCCACTGGACCTGAAGATGTTTGAGGGCACAAACTGGGTGAGCCTCATTTCCCTCTGGCTGCTTCTGGCACCAGGCGTTCTCCCGCCAGGTGTCGTGGGGGAATTTTGGGGAGGGGAAGAAGCTGTCCTCCTTCTCCCACTTCCTCCCTTCCGGCTGCGGTGAGTGCTTCCAGTGGCATTCCTGCTGGCGTCACCCATTGGCATGTTTCGGGATGGCACAGGGAGGTTGGCAAGACGGCCAGTCTCCCCTTTCAGCGGAAGGTGGCATGCTGGGCTCTGGGCTCCCTGCAGAGCGGGATGGGACGGGAAGAGGCTCCTCAGGAAGGGAAGAAGTGAAGCCTTCAATCCTCAGGAGGTTCTCCTGGCTGGACAAATTCCTCCGGAGCCTCCGTTTGAGCCACCAGGTGACAGCCAAGGGCAGGCCCTGCACTTCAGCTCAGCTCTGAGGACAGGGGGGGGGGGGGGGCTGGAGCTCCAGCTCAGCTCTGTGCTCCAGGGAAGCTGGGGCTTCTTGGCTGAGGAGCAAAATGCTTTCAAAGGGGGGAAAAAAGCAAGCAAAGTCCAGTTGCCTTTTGGAAAAGCCTCTTTGGGAGGATGGGAGGACAGGTGCATATAACCCAAGTCCCCCTTACTGACCCCCCTGGTGCCTAACACAACGGCCAGAGCCCCCACACCCCCAGGTGGAGGCCTCTCCTTAGTCCTGGAGCCCCCCAACTGGATTCTTTCAGAAAGCAGGGCCAGGCTCCCAGCAGGCCCGTCTGAATCCGCCCTTCTCCTCCCCATCTGAGGCAGCCGTGCAGCCCCCGGGGTTCCTTCTAACGCTTCCGATTCTCTCTTCTCCCGCCAGGAGATGGAGGAGCACCGGCCGGCCGAGGGCACAGCCAGCCTCCCTGAGTCCTGCCTCCTGGTGAAGCCGGGCCCTGCTGCTTCCCCAGTAAGCCGCTTCTTCTCAGCCCTCCCCACTTTGTCCCCCTAGAAAGTGGGGCAGGCAGGTGAAAACAGTAGAGGGTCTCCTGCTGGAGCAGCGGGTTGGACTAGATGACCTCCAAGGCCCATCCCAGCTCCGTTCTGATTGATTGATTGATTAGATTAGATTAGATTAGATTTATTTTATTTGTATGCCGCCCTTCTCCGGGAGGGACTCAGGGTGGCGAACAACTCAAAAGGGGAAAAGGAGAACATAGAACACAATACAAATAGTTAAAATAGCCAAGAATCACACAACCACACAGGTCGAGAGGGGAGGGGAACTCATCAACCCCAGGCCTGCCGGCAAAGCCAGGTTTTGACGGCTTTTCGGAAGGCCTGGAGAGAGGTGAGGGTCCGGATCTCTGCGGGGAGTTCGTTCCAAAGGGCCGCAGCTGCCACAGACTGGCTGGTTGATTGATTGACTGGCTGACTGACTGGTGGAAAACCAGGGGTGGGAATTCTCCGATTAGGAAAGCTTGTGGGGGTGGGGTGGGGGGGAATTTAAGCTTGCAACAAAGCAGCCAGGAATGGATTTGCATTTGGAGCTGATTTTGCAAGCAAAATGGAACAAAAAGGCAGGAGGAGGGCTGAGCAATTATGGGATTATTATTTAATCCTCCTATTTATTTAAGCCGCCCGTGTCAGGGGCACCACCCACGGCTTCCTCCCGCTGCCAACTGGCTGCTGGGCCCCAAGTGGGCCCTGAGATGCCGGGGGAGGGGCTCTGTCCGAGGAATCTGGGTCTAGAGCTTGGCGGCTTTAGAAGTCAGGGCCGCGAGGGCTGCGTAGAGTCGGGAGGCAGCGATGCCAGCAGTGAGCCAGGATTTTGCCTCCCCGTCTTTAGATGAAGCTTCTCCCTCATCGGGTCTCCCAGCCCATAAAAGTTCCCTCTGATCTAGGTTAAAGTTGGGGGCCCCCCTCCTTGCGCCCACAGGAAGCTCATCCACTCCGCACCTGCTGAAGGCTGGGGGGGGGGGGAGCAGACCGGCCAGAGGCAGCACAGTAGCCCTCGACTTACAACCCTTTGTTTAATGAACATCCGAGGTTACGACGGCACTGGCTGGGTTTCATACTTACGACCATTGCAGTATCCTTGTGGACAGGTGACCAGACCTTGGGCATGTGGCTGTGACCGTTGCATTGTCCCAGGGTCATGGGATCCTCTCGCCACCTTCCAGTAAGCAGACAATGGGGGAAGCTGGATTCACTTAACGGCTTCCTGATTCACTTAATGACTATGGCAAAAAAACGGGGCAAAAGTCACTTAACAACGGCTTTGCACAGCAACATAAACTTGGGGGGTCAATTGTGGATGTAATTCAGGGTCTAACTGTATTAGTGACTGCAGGCTAAAATGGGGGCCATGAGCAAGAAAGCTGGCAGTGCCCACAGCCCAAGATCCCCCTGTGCCACCTTCCGAAACCCCCGGGGGTTTAGCACCAGACTCTCCCGGCAGACCAAGTTGTCAGAGGACAGGCCTGGATGAGGGACCCAAAGCACAGAAGGCTCCAGGAGAGGGAAGTCCCCCCTGCCCCCCTTGGCTCTTCCAGGAGGGTCTCCCCCTGGGATGCCCACACTTCTTTCTTCCTCCAGGCCAGGCCCAGATCCAGATTTGAATGGGGCTTCTCTTCCACGGGGGGCCTGTCGAGCCCTGAGCTGCTTAGCTCACACGCAGCTGTGGAAGTCTAGCCTCCTTTTCAGGAGGGGGCTGGACTAGAAGACCTCCGAGGCCCCTTCCAACTCTGTTCTTCTGTTTACAGCACCCCCTTATGAAACCACAGCCCTGAGGACGGTTGGCCCCTTTCTTTGCCCCCCCCCCCCCAGAAGCATTTGCTCCGCTTAAAATCCTCCCCTGTCAAAGGGACGGGCAGCGGGTGGAAGCGAAGCCAGACCGGGAAACCCAAGTCATGAACGCTTACACAATGCTGCTATTGTGATGGAGGAGTTCCAGTCAAAGGATCTTGCAACCCAGAGCCACTCCTCGCTTCCAGAGAACCGGGGAAGGTCAGGGCTGAGGCGTGTCCTCAAATTCCCCGTCTTTCGCAAGGGCGTTGCCTTGGGGGCGACTTATATAAGAGAAGAACAAAGTTGGAAGGGGCCCTGGAGGTCTTCTAGTCCACCCTCCAGCTCAAGCAGGGCACCCTAAAACTTTCCAGGAAAACGGCCGTCCAGTCTCTCCTTAAAAGCCTCCAGTGATGGAGGCCCCGCAACTTCTGTTCCCCTGGCTAATTCTCCTCCCTGTCAGGAAGTTTCACTTTGGTTCTAGGTGAGATTCCTCCTGGATGAGTTTCCATCCGCTGCTGCTTCTCCTCCTGCTTCCTGGGGCTTTGGGGGGCAGGGGGAGCCCTTTCTCTTCCTGGGGGCGACTCCTGCATCTGCTTGCCCTCCCCAGGCGCCCGTGGAAGGAATCCTAATCCTGCACCAGTTTCCCTTCTCCTCCTCGCTGCTGAGGATGTCGGTCATCACGCAGGAGTGTGGGAAGAGCGGCTTTCAGCTCTCCATGAAAGGAGCCCCCGAGACGGTGGCCAGCTTTTGCGAAGAGAGGACCGGTAAGGGATGAAGGACCAGCAGAGGGACCCCCCCTCCATGACCAACCCCAGAGGGTGTCCCAGAAGGTTGGGTGCCCACCTTCTGCCCGCTGACCGCAGCCTCTCTCCTTCTCCCAGTGCCAGCTGTCTTCCAGGCTGAGCTGAAGCACTTCACGGCTCAGGGCTTCCGAGTCATCGGCCTGGCCCACAAGGAGATGGAGCTCCCCCAAGGAGTGGTCTTCAGTGACCTGGAGAGGTAAGCCCTCTTGGGCCTCTCTTGCAGGGGGGCTTAGGAGGGACACAGCAAGCTCCGACTCTTCAGCCCACCTGTCCAGATTCTCCCTTCTCCAGATTTCAGCTCTGCCAAACGCTTGTCTCCAAGGCAGCTGGAGAGGAAGAGTAGAACCCAGAACTCTTGGGGTTCACGGGGTTCAAAGGGACCTTGGAGGTCTTCTAGTCCAGGTGGCCCTACACCATTCTGGACAAAGGCTTGTCCAATCTCTTCTTGGAAACCCCCAGTGTGTGTGTGTGTGTGGGTGGGGAAAAGGAGAATAATTAACCGAGCAACTTGTTTCCAGAAGTTATGCTCCATCAGTGGAGGTTTTTAAGAAGAGGCTGGACAGTCACTTGTCTGGAATGGCAGAGGGTCTCCTGCTTGATCAGGGGGCTGGACTAGAAGACCTCCAAGGCCCCTTCCAATTCTGTTTGTTCTCTTCTGGAGAAGTAATATCAAGATCTTTTAGAGCCAAGGAAAGTTCAGGACAGTTAGAAAAATTGATGTCAGCTTCTGCTTTGCTGTTGCTGACTTTGCTATGCAATCGCTCTTTAACCATTTTTAATTAGTAAAAGTACATTTGATTTTCCACAAATGGAGTCTCATGGTCTTCTTTCCTAATTATTAAATGGAGAGGTGCTGACAATTGATCAGTGGAAGGACTTGTTGTGGCTGCTCCAACACTGGAGGTTTTTAAGAAGAGGTTGGATAACCATTTGTCTGAAATTGTATAGGGTCTCCTGCTTGGGTTGGGCTAGAAGACCTCCAGGGACCCTGCCAATCCTATTATTCTGCCCTCTGTCTTCTGTGAGCCAAGGACCACCCGTGTGGCTTCTTCCCTGCCTCTCCTTCCCACAGGGAGGAGCTGGAGTCCGGCCTGACCTTCCTGGGACTGCTGGTCATGGAGAACCGCCTGAAGAGCGAGACCCAGCCGGTCCTGCAGGAGCTCAGCCAGGCCCGCATCCGGAGTGTGATGGTCACAGGTGTGCTGGGAGGGAGAGTCCTCAGCCGCTGCTCCCAGGGGGGAGGGGGCTCAGCCCTTGCACAGCAGCCGAGGGGGCTCCCTGGATTGGCCAAGAAGCCTTTCAAACTTGCCTTCTGGGGCAGGAACAGGCGGAGATGGCCGGACATCTTATCAAGTTGCAGGTTTCCCAGGAATCCATTCCAGGTGCTGCTTTGGTCCAGTTGCCCCAGAGCTGCCCTCTAACCAGTACTTCTCTCCTCAGCCCCCAACCCCCCTTCCTCCCCCCCTTTAACAGCTCCAATCAGTGGCTTTTATTCCAGAAGGGCCACGAGGCCTCCTAGCCTTTCCCCACTTTCCTTCACCCCCAAAACTGGAAGTGCAGCTCTCAGGGTCACAGCAGAAATGGGGAGCCTTTGAAGTCACAGTGGGAAGGGGCTGCCTTGCCCCCCCCCCCCCCCAGATCTCTTCCGACCTGGGCTGCCATGGAGAAACGCTGTAATCCTGGCCCATATTTAGATATTTGGGCTCACATCTCCCAGCTCCTGGTTATTTTAAAAAAATATTCAGACTTTTGAGGCATCCTTGGCCCTTCTCTGAACTTGGTTCTCGGCTGCAGCACAGATGTTGTTGCCTAATTTGGGTCATGAAACATCTGCAAGAAAACCACCAAGCTCACGGATCACCAAGGAGCCCACAGTTTTCCTTCTCCTTCCTCACTCCTTCTAGCCCTGATGGTGTTACCTAATCGGGTAATGAAATGTTTCAAAGAAAACAACTAGGCTCACAGACCACCAAGGACCCCCCCCTGTCCTTCTCCGCCTCCCCCCTCCCTTCTAGCACCGATGGTGTTCCCTAGTTTGGATAATGCAACCACCGAGCTCAGAGAGCCTCAAGGATTCCTCATTTCGACCCTGAGCTGCAAATGCTCTCCTCTATGGCAGTGGTTCCCAAACTTGGCAACTTTAAGACTTGTGGACTTCAACTCCCAGAATTCTCCAGCCAGCTCTGCTCTATGGGTAGTTGAGCTTCTGCTGCCCAGGACCTGATGCTGGGCCTTTGGGCGATTTTGCCTGTCCAGTTCCAATGATGCTGACAAGCCTGTTTCCTTTTGAAGGCTGCCCCAACCTCATCTCAGCCTTGCTTGTCCCCAGGAGACAATCTCCAGACGGCCATCACCGTGGCCAAGAACTCTGGGATGCTTCCCAGCACCGGCCAGGTGGTCCTGGTGGAAGCCCACGAACCGGAGGATTCCTGCCCAGCATCTGTGACTTGGCAGCTGGTGGTGGAGGAGGAGGCGCCCTTAATCATGGGCAAAGACAAGGTATGGCAGCGTGGCCCAGAGGAGAGGCGGCCCAGGAAGGTGAGCAGGAGGGGCTGGGAAGAAGAGGAGGAGGTTGGTCTGGGTTGTTTGACAGCCAGGAGAGGGGCAGGCTGGCCGCGTTCCTCGTCACCTTCTTAGGAGAAGACCCCGCTGGTCCCTCTAGCCCAGGTTTTGTAGACTCAAACTGTTGGGAGTCTCAGGCTCCGAAACCCAAGAAAAACCCTTTATGATCTTTCTAGCCAAGCAGATTTTTTTTTTAATTGTTCCTCACCTCTAGACAGAATCTTGCCAGGCTAAAGCATGCTAATATTCCCCTAAGGCCTATGCTCCGGGAACTGTTAGGGAGGAACCGTCTTCGCCACTTTCTCCCACACAAACTCTCTGAACTAACTTGGCTCTTGCCCCCCCCCCCCGCCTTCCTTCCTGGAGATCCACCTCATCACTTCATTTCATCACAAGTCCTGCTTTCAGAGGAGGGAGGGGGGGAGGGGGACGTGGGTCTGCCCCTATGACATGGTACGGGGAGGCGGGGGAGGGGGGAGAGAAGATTTGGGCAGCAGCTGCCCAGTTTGAAATGGGATTTCCTGGAGGGAGCAGAGAGCAAGTTCCTTTGGCGATCTTGGGATAATTCCCTCCTTGTTAACTGGCTCGGCCTCTATGCCTTTCGTTCCCATGAACCTCCCACCGGTGGGGCTGGACAGTAATTGAAGCCTGATTTTCAGGACCCCCATATCACCCTGGAGGACCCCAGTGCAAGAGAGGAGGGCAACAACTTCCACTTCGTCTTGAGTGGGGCCTCTTACCAGGCGTTGTCCAAGCACTTCAGCAGCCTGCTGCCCAAGGTGAGTGGGGAGGGGGCCTCCCTGCTGTGGACTCTGAGTGGGGAGCCGCTTCCCTTCCCTTTTTGATTTGCCCCCAGTTACTTCCAGGGCATCTGCCCCCCCCCCCCCGTCTGCCTCCCTGTCCTCTGGGGCCCCTTTCCGGCCAGCTGGGTGACGGTGGCGTCTTCCGCAGGTGCTTCTGAACGGAACGGTCTTCGCCCGCATGTCTCCATCGCAGAAGTCCAGCCTCGTGGAAGAGTTCCAGAAACTCGAGTGGGTCCCTTCTCGTGATCCAGGGCAAAGGGGGGAGGGGCTGCCCCCACTGCTGCCCCCTGGCTCAGCTGCCCCTCCAGCTGTGAAGTGCTTGGCTTCCAATGACCTCTTGGGAACCCTCTTTCTTGACCGGTGCCCCCAAGGGCTGGTGTGAAAGGGTCTCCAGGTCAGCCGACCAGCCCTGCGCCAAGGTGGTGCAGTGGTTAGGGTGCAGTACTGCAGGCCACTTCAGCTGACTGTTATCTGCAGCTCAGCGGTTCAAATCTCATCGGCTCAGGGTTGACTCAGCCTTCCATCCTTCCGAGGTGGGTGAAATGAGGACCTGGATTGTTGTTGGGGGCGATATGCTGACTCTGTAAACTGCTTAGAGAGGGCTGGAAGCCCTATGAAGCGGTATATAAGTCTCACTGCTATTGCTATTGGCTCCAAAGGTAGTGCCACGTCACAGCAAGGGCGGGCAGGCAAGGGAAGGAAGTGGGGGGGGGGAGTATCTGTGTCCAGCGGAGGAACCAAGAGCCCCCTGGAAGCCCCTCCCAGCCAAGCCAGAGGACAGGGAGGGGCTGGGGAAGGAGAAGGGGGGCTGCCCACCCAGGCTACGTGCTGTGGAAAGCAGGGACCACCTGGGACCCCAGGAAGCCCCATCTTCACCCCAAAGGAAGGGCGGGAGGGCGTGGGAGGCGGGTGTGGCAGGAGACGCCTGCCGTGGGTGTTTCATGCCCAGAGAGAGGGAGTAACCTCCTCCTCCCCTCTTCTTCTTCCAGCTACTACGTGGGCATGTGTGGGGACGGAGCCAACGACTGTGGGGTAGGTGGGAACTCCAGGGTCTTTGGGGAGGGGGTTGCTCTCATACTGGATGCCCCCCTGCCAGCCCCGTTCCCCCAAAAGGGAGGAATCCAGGCAAAAGGAGCTTGCAGAAACTCTCCCTTTTCCCGAGAAGATTTACACACACACACACCCTTTGAAGATCCCAGCTCCTCACAGGGGGGGGGGGGGGGGGGGCTGGTTGTTTTCCAGGCCCTGAAAATGGCCCACGCTGGGATCTCCCTCTCGGAGCAGGAGGCCTCCGTGGCTTCCCCCTTCACCTCCCAGATCCCCAACATCGAGTGCGTGCCAGCCCTGATAAGGTAGGTGGGGTCTCCACAGGGGCCACGGGGAGCCTTCAAGACAGGAGACGGGACAGACCTTTCCCCGTAATGGCATGGGGTCTCCTTCCTGAGCAGGGGGCTGGACTAGGAGACCCCTAAGGCCCTTTCTATGACTCTATGATCTAGGGCAAGGGGTTGGACTAGAAGACCTGCAGGGTCCCTTCTAACTCTGGGACCATTTTGTAATTCTGTTCTTCCTTGGAGTCTTGAGGAGCCAACTAGCGGGGGGGGCACTGGGGCCCCACCTCTTGGGGGGGGGGCTGAGCATGGAGGCTGCTGCTTTCCTCTGCTGACCCTGCCCTATCACTCTCCTCTCCCCCCAGGGAGGGCCGGGCTTCCCTGGTGGCCTCCTTCGCCGTCTTTAAATACCTGACTCTCTACGGCCTGGTCCAGTTCATCTCCACGGTCCTCCTGTACTCGGTAGGTGGGGGGCAGTGCTGGGGGCGACTCCTAAGGGGGGAGGGGGAACAACGGCTTCCAGGCTGATGAAGACCCTCAGCCCTCCGGATCTCTGGAAGTTGAGTCACGGCAACTGGGCTTCTTCTGTGGGGGCCCTGCTGCTCTCTGAGCTTCCTGCTTTTCTTGCAGACGTTTCATGGCCCAAACTACTGTAGGGGGCATCGCTCTGCCCCCCATCTGTTGGTTCTCGGCCCCACAGTCACAATTCCATGGTGGTATTTTGCCCCTCTTGCAGGGGGCATCTACATACCTGCCATGGCCAGAGGGAATTTTGGTTCATTGTTGTTCGTGTCGCTCGGGGCAATGAGTGTTGGTCAGATCCAGGTGATTTTTTCCAAGTTGCAAGACAAACTTAGACAATGTGGGGGACAGTTTTCTATCCAACGTTGTTTCTACGTATTGTGCATGGTTTTTTTTTGAAAAGTTTTTTTTTAATTTTTTAAACAAAGACAAACAAAAACATAAACATATAGAACCTTCTGCCATTTCATATAGCATGTCGTTTGGTTACAAAATTTTGTTGCGTCCTTTCCATGGTCACCACTTATAATTAAATATCAAATCACAAATTGTTCAATATATAAAACATAAATACCTTATTGCTATATATCAATTCTTCAACTACAATCATTATTCCTTAATTTTAGATAGAATATTCTAAATATTGAATTCATGCATACAACCTCACTCCGTTACATTATTCTAATCTGTTTAACAGTGCTAAACCCTTATAGTATTGCATATATCATTCTATTATTCTTAAAATATAAAAAAATCTTCAATATTTTCCGTCGGGGGGTAAATGCCACCTGCAAAACATCTTATAGAAATTTTCTTTATATGCTGTTGACATTGTCATTTTGTAATTTTGAGACCACAGTTTCCGCCACTTCTCTAGTTCAATCCCATGCCCCAATTCCCCCCCCCAGGCTACCATAGATCCTTTAACCTGTTCTTCTTCTAACTTAACCCCTAGCAAGTGCCCAGAGAGTTTTTGAATTACCTTTTCATCAGTACCCACCAAAATTTTATCTGACTCTGTCATTTTATCATAAAAACCTTCCTCTTTACAATCCTTGTCCTATCTAGCTTGTATTTGCACATATGAAAACCAATTCATCTTTATACTTTCCTTTTCCAGTTCTTGCATAGATTTAAGTTCACCCTCTGCATTCAATATTTCACCATATCTAACTGTTTGTTCCTTTTTGTATATTATTGCGTATGAAAAGGCTTCAATCGTTGATGGCCAGATTGGAATTTTTAAATAATATTGTCTTTTAACCTTCTCCCAATTTAATAGCAAGGCCTCCCGTAGGTAATGTCTTCTAAAATACCCCTCTGTTTTAGTTCCATTGTACCATAAAAAGGCCATGCCATCCCAGCAATAGATCATGTCCTTCAAGAATCAATAATCAGGTATTCCTTAGGGTTATCCATTCTTTAACCCATGATATAATTCCCAATTGGGCAGGCCCAACCCTCCTCTTGTTCTTGCATCGTGTAACAATTTTAATTTTATTCTTGCTTCCCCCCCCTGCCGTATGTACTTCAACACTATTTAAGTCATCGAAAAATTCCTTCCCTAGTCTAATTGGAATCGTCTGGAACAGATAGAAGATTCTAGGTAGAAGGCTCACTTTAATTGTAGATATTCTCCCTATCATCGATAATTGTAAATTTTCCCATTTCTTCAAGTCCATTGCAATCTGTTGTTTAAGTTTATAGTAGTTGTTGTCTTTAAGGCTGAGCCAAGGTGGCGCAGTGGTTAAATGCAGCACTGCAGGCTACTGCTAGATCAGCAGGTCAGCGGTTCAAATCTCACCGGCTCAGGGTTGACTCAGCCTTCCATCCTTCCGAGGTGGGTAAAATGAGGACCCAGATTGTTGGGGGCAATATGCTGACTCTCTGTAAACCGCTTAGAGAGGCCTGAAAGGCCTATGAAGCGGTATATAAGTCTATTGCTATTTAAGAGCGCTGCCTCTTGCTGTTAAATATATCCCCAAATATTTAACCTTGTTTGTAACTTGCATCTCCAAGGTTTCCGCCAACTCTTCTTTTTGTCTCGTTGGCATATTCTTTGTCAAGATCTTCATTCTGTCTTTATTTATTTTCAATCCTGCTACTTTCCCATATTCTTCTATTCTTTCTATCAATTTAGGTGCTGTTTCTAATGGATCCTCTAGGATGAAAACCAAGTCATCTGCGAATGCTCGTAGCTTGTATTCTTCCTTTTTGATTTTCATTCCTTTTATTTCTTTTCCTTCTCTGACATTTTTATTTAAAACTTCTAATGTTAAGACAAAAAGTAATGGTGATAATAGGCAGCCTTGTCTCATTCCTTTCTTTATTTCAATAGGCTCTGTCAAATCTCCATTTATCATTATCTTTGTTGTTTGTTTGTAATATATAGTTTGTATGGCTTGAATTAATTTCTCGCCAAAACCCATCTGTTCCAGTTGTAATCACATAAAACACCAATTCACATTTTCAAATGCCTTCTGAGCATCCAAGAATATTTTCTTTCTTTTATTTGCTGAATTAAGTCCATTTATGTTAATTGAAATCATTTTCTTCTCTTCCATGTTTATGTTTATACATAGGATTTATTGCTCTGGTGTCTCTAGGTTCCCGTGGTTCTCTAATGTAGACACCACCTACAGCTCCTTCTTCTATCTCGATCCCGCCAGCAGCTCCTTCTTCTTTTTCAGTCGAGGCTGAAGACACCGCTCATAATTCTGTCATTGATTCCTTATGTCCAGTCTTCCTTCCCTCTGAGATGTTCTCTGAAGAATGCTTCTGCTTTTTCAATTGAGTCTATTCTGTATCTTTGTCCTTGCCATCAAACATTAAACCTTCTGGTAGCAACCATCTGTAATTAACACCTTTTTTGAGTAGAATTTTAGTCAAAAAATTGGTATTCTCTTCTCGATTCCCTCACTTTTCTTGGTATTTGCTTCAAAACTACGATCTCCTTACCTTTGTCCTCCAGTTTTCTATCTCTTGCTTTTTGAAGTATTTGCATCCTAATTGCTTTCTTGGTAAATCTTACGTGAACTTCCCTTGGCAGTTGATTTCTCACTGCATATCTTATATAAACTCGAAATGTTTCTTCTATAACATCAGCCATCTTCTCTTGGGTTAGGTCAAGGACGTTTGTCAGAATTTCTATCATTATTTGTAACAAGTTTTCACCTTTTTCTTCTTTTATATTTTGAAATCTTAAAAAGAATCCTGACCTTTCGATCTCCCAATTCAGTATTCCAATATTATCCTTTTCCACCAGGCTTAGTCTATCAATCTCTCCAATTTTCTTCTCTCTTTGGTCACCCTTTTCTTCAATTATTTGTAGCCTATCTTCGTATTTCATCACCATTTGGTGAATATTATCAATTTTTTCATCAGTTTTAACTGCTTTACATGCATGTTAAAATCATCTTCTACAGGAACTTTAGCAGTATGAATAGCTGGGCTTCTGGATCTCAGCCTGTTTCACTCCAGGAGGGCTTCGTCAATCAATATTGGCAGCTGGGAATTACCAATAATATTGGTGGTGGTTTGTTCTTTTGAGTTTGCTCTTCTGCTTCTGAACGTTTCAACACCAGCCTAGGTAACATCGTGATGATGTAACGTAGCCCGGTGACAAAACGTTCTGAAGCTGAACAGGAAGCTGGGAGAAAAAAAACACAACATCGACCACGTTTCCTCTCATTACCAATCATCTTCAAGTGTTCTCGGAGGAAGGCAGCTTTCTGTCTTACTTCCAGAGTGGCCTAGGACTCAAAACAGGCAGCCGGTATGTGGGAAGTCCTTCGTATCTCCCCATGAGCATTGGGGGAGCACTGACTCTCACAACTGTGAAACCCTCCCTGGAATTTCTGTTCTCCTTTTAGCAACTGCAGATCCTGGGGAATTACCAGTTCCTGATCCAAGACATCTGCATCACCCTCGTGGTTTGCCTCACAAGTAAGCTGCTCCATTCTTGCCTGGTTTGCCGCAGGCTGTCATCAGCAGGCACACGGGGTGCCTTCATGCCAGCTGTGAATCCGGGGAGGTGCTGCCCAAGACAAGGGCAGAGCAGCAGAGTAAAGTAGGAGGGGCTGCCCTGACACCAGCTGGTCCTTCCCACAAGGTTGCTTCAAAAGGGCTGTTCTGGGTCCCCACAGCTCCTGAGGGCTCCAGGAGATTCCCTGGCAATAACAGGCAGAATGCGCTGACTGGGTTGGCACAAAACACCTAATCAAGCTGAGCATCTTGCCTGAAACCAACTGCCAGTCTTTGCTCGCACGCTTGTGCTAAACCACCAGTTGGCATCAGGTTGGTCCTCTCTTGGCCCGATCTCAGCCAGCAGAGTCCCAGCAGGACAGGAGTGCCAGGGCTGCATTGCTGGCCTCTCTCTCGGCCATGGAGGAGTGGCTCTGCTTGGACATCAAGCGGCCGGTGGCTTGCCACTCTGTTTCTCGCTCCCCCCCCGCCTGAAGCAATGTGGGTAGGAACCCCTCAGCAAAGAAAGGGTGGGTGGGCTGGAGAACGCCCCCCCCTTTTTCCTTGGGCCACCTGGAGATCCTCTGGAACGTTCCTCCTCTGTCCTCCCAGTGAACCTGACCCACGCCTACCCCAAACTCTCCCCCTACCGCCCCCCCGGACGGCTGCTCTCTCCGCCGCTGCTCCTCTCCGTCCTCTTCAACGCGGCCCTCAGCATCCTGCTCCAGGTCTTCGCCTTCTTCTACGTGCGGCGGCAGGCTTGGTACTCGCGGCTGCGGGGCCACTGGTGAGTCCCCACCCACCCACCAATCCGGCTGCCTGGGAGGGTCTTCCAACGGGGGGAAGGAACCTGGCCGGCTGCCTCCCCAGCTCCTGCTCCTGACCAGAGTGGCTCACTGGGAGCAGCTGGACAAGGAGGGATGGTACTTAGGGACCCCCCCTGCCTCCCTCCTTCCAGTGGGTGCCCTTTGGGAAACCAGACCAGCTGCCCAGGCAACGGGACGGCCACAGCGCAGGAGAGCCGCGTTCTGAGCTACGAGGCCACCACCCTGTGGCCCCTGGTGACCCTCAGCTGCATCGCCTTCGCCTTCATCTTCTCCAAGGGGAGACCCTTCCGGAAGCCCATCTACACCAACTGTGAGTGAGGGGGCCCCTCCCCCCACTCTTCTCCCATGGGGGAGCCCTGTGAGCCTGGTGCCCCAGGCAACTGCCCATCCTCCTGTGGGGTGTCCCTCCCTCGTTCCCCAGGACTGACAAGACCCCCTCCCCCTTCTCCCCCCCCCCAGATATCTTCTCTGGCATGCTGTGTCTCCAACTGGGGGTCTCCCTGTTCCTCTTCTTTGCCGACCTTGAGGGGGTCTATCAGAGGATGGAGGTGAGTGGGTGGGCTGCCAGTTTCCCTAGAGGCAGGGAGGGTAACCCCTACAGGGGGGGAACGGGCTCCTTTGGGCGGGGAGGAAGGGGCAGCCAGCCAGGCCACCTGATGGGGAGCCTCTCTCGCCCCCTCACAGCTTCTCTGCACCCCAACCCTCTGGAGGGTCTACATCCTGATTATGCTGCTGGTCTTCTTCCTGGTCTCCTCCTTGGTGGAGGTAAGCCACGCGTCCCTCCCTCCCCAGGAAAGGATCCGGGGCTGCTGGGCTGGAAGCAAATGGTTGCTGCGGCAGGGAAGCAGGGGGTGGGGGCTGCAGGGCAGGAGCTGGCTTCAGGACCTCTCCCCTCTTTCAAGATGGGCTGGAGAGGGACTCTGTGGCCCTTGGCTGACCCCAAACACTCTTCCCCCTCCTTGAGACCCACCGGGGGGCCCCGATGGATAATCTCTCTGGGCTCTCTTGCCACCCATCCAGGCTGAGGGTTGCTTTGTTCCCCCACTTCCTGAGTGGGAGGAGCCTCACTCACCCCCCCCCCCCCACGGAATTGGGCTGCTCTCTTGTCCTCCCACCCACACTAGGGCACAACCCCCCCTCCAAGTGGAAGGAGTGGGGCAGGAGCCTGGGAGGCAGCAGGACAGAAGCGCCCCTCGCCCAACCGGGAAAGGGAGGGGGGCAGCCTTGCCAGGGCTGGGCAACTCCCCCTTTTTCATTGCCCCTAGCAGCCCCCCCAAAACCTCCCCCTTGCCGGGTGGGTGGGGCTCTGGAGCCCCTTCAGCGGCCAGCCAGGAGACCCTCTTCTCCCCCTCCTTCCCTCCCCTTCCAGGACGGCGTCCTGCAGAACCGGCGCCTGTGGCTGCTGATCAAAGCGCTCTGCCGCTTCCGCTCCTCCAGCCGGTACCGGGTGTTGCAGCGGCAGCTGGAAAGGGAGGCGCTCTGGCCGCCCCTCCACGGGCGAGAGTGGGCGGACGGCAGCCCGGCCTGTCTCAACGCGGCTTTCGAGCCGGAGGAGCCCGCCGCCCACCCGGGAAGCCGCCCCCGGCCAGCCAGGCGCGGCTCCGTGCAGCCAGAAGGGAGCAGCCGCGGGGACTCTCCCGCCCAGCCCCGCAAGGAGAGCCGTTCCTGACAGCGCTGCTCGGACCTTTCCCCACGCGGATGCGCCCTAGTCGGGGAGGGAGCGGCCCAAGGAGTCCGGAGGGGCCAAGACACGCGGGGCTCTTGAACTCCTTTGGCCTCGGTCCCCGCGCCGTCACGGCTGCAGGCTCCCCTCTGGGCGGGGAAGGGAGCTCGCAAGAAGAAACGGCCCCGCTGAGCGACTCTCACTTGCCACGTCCTCGGCCTTGGGACGCCTCTCGCGGCTTCCCTCCTCCCCGCCCTCCCAGGGAAGCCTTCTCCCCCGCTGGGAGAGCGGAGGCTCGGCGCGCGCGCTCTTGGGGGGCCGAGGCGGCGGTGATCCCTGGAGGGAGCGTCTCCCGGGGGGCAGCGACCCAACTGGGGGAAGAAGCAGGAGCCGCAGCCGCGCTCCGTTGAAAAAGAATTGGCTTTATTGGCAACGGACGGAGGGGGGAGGAGGAGGAGGAGGGCGGACCCTCGGGGAAAGGGAGGAAGGCGGGCTCGGCTCCTAGTCGTGCTCGAAGCCCGGGTTGGAGAGGGAGCCCAGGTTGCGCTGAGCCGCCGAGGTCCGGGACCGTCTCCTGCAAGAGAAGGGCGGCCTTAGACGGCAGAAAGGCCGGAGGGGCCCCGGGAGGCAGGGTCGCCCCAATTGAGGGGGGGGGCTCGGGTGACGGGGCTTTAAGGGGCAGCTCTGAGACCCGCCCCAGAGAAAGGCCCCCTCCCTCCCTCGGAAAGAAGCCGCCCCCTTCTCCCCCCCCCGCCCCCTCCCCGACCGCCCCGGAGCGACTCACCTGCGCCTGCACGAGCAGACCAGCACGGAGACGACCACGGCCAGCAGGACAACGCCCGCCGCCACGCCCAGCGCGATGTAGAGGGGGAGCCGCGGATCCCCTTGGGGAGAGAGAAGGGGGCGGTCGGCGGAGCTCGGGCCGACGGCTTTGCGCTCCACGGGGCTCCGTTCCCACAGCGCGCAAAGCCGGCTGCTCCGGGCAAAGAGAATATTGGATAGGCCTAACTTTGGCTGGGCGAACGCAGAGAACGGATAGATTCTCTCACCGGGGCCCTCGGGCAGACACCGCCCAGTGCCTGATTTTTATCCCGTAAAGGATGCTGCCCTTCGGTGGTTAGACGGCCTGGCTATTGGCGCTAGTCGTCACTTATAAAGCCCTTCATGGTATTGGACCTGGGTACTTGAGAGACCGCCTGCTGCCAATCACCTCCACCAGACCGATTAGATCCCACAGACTAGGCCTCCTCCGAATTCCATCCGCCGGCCAGTGTCGACTGGCAACTACCCGGAGGAGGGCCTTCTCTGTGGCTGCTCCGACCCTCTGGAATGAGCTCCCCGTGGAGATTCGAACCCTCACCACCCTCCAGGCCTTCCGCAAAGCCCTCAAAACCTGGCTGTTCCGACAGGCCTGGGGCTAAAAAGCTTCTGCCCCCCCTCCTCGAATGGTATGACTGTTGTGTGTTTTAAATTATGCATTATTACGTTTTGTTTTTTAAACTTCTTGTCTGTATCCCCCTTCCCTGGTTTGAATTGTGAGCTGCCCTGAGTCCCCTTCGGGGAAAAGGGCAGCATATAAATACAATAAACTGAACTGAACTGAACTGAACTGAACTGGGTTTGGACCTCGGTCTCTCTAATGTTCATATTTCTCTGCCTCTTTCACTTCCGTGGAATGCAAATAGAGGAAGTCCTCAACTTACGGCTTTAACTGAGCCCGGAATTTCCGTGGCTAAGGAAACATTTAAGAGAGCGTTGTCCCATTTTACAACTTTTCGTGCCACAGCTGTTAAGTGAATCACCACATGTGTTTGTGACACGGTCGTTCAGTGAATCTGGCTTCCCCAATGGACTTTGTTGGAAGTTCAGAAAAGCCCCCCCCCCCCCCCGGTGACCCTGGGATGCTGCAACAGTCATAATCCTCAACCAATTGCCAACCTCTGAGTTTTGATTGTGTGACCCCGGGGGAGGGGCAGCTGTTGTAAGGGTGGAAAATGGCCATACGTCACTTTCCTGGTGCAATTCTGACTTTGAATGGTCACTAAATGAACTTTCTGTAAATTGAGGACTAACTGTATATATTGCAAGTCAGATATGATATGCCATACGCTAAATGGTATTGGACCTGGGTACTTGAGAGACCGCCTGCTGCCAATTACCTCCACTAGACCGATTAGATCCCACAGACGAGGCCTCCTCCGAATTCCATCCGCCGGCTAGTGTCGACTGGCGACTACCCGGAGGAGAGCCTTCTCTGTGGCTGCTCCGACCCTCTGGAACGAACTCCCCGTGGAGATTCGAACCCTCACCACCCTCCAGCACCCTTCCGCAAAGCCCTTAAAACCTGGCTGTTCCGACAGGCCTGGGGCTAAAGAGTTTTTGTCCCCCCTTCTCGAATGGTATGGTTGTTGTGTGCTTTTAAATTGTGTATTGTTTGTTTGTCTTTTTATCCCCCGTTTGTACCTCCTTTCCCTGATTGAGTTGTGAGCCGCCCTGAGTCCCCTTCGGGGAAAAGGGTGGCATATAAATGAAATAAATCCTAATCCTAAATCCTAAATAAATAAATGCCCCAAGCATCACCCGCCCGCTTCCCCTTGGAGCGCACCAGGCAGGACCGTTTGGAAATGCAGGGCTGGGGGCTCTCAGCTGGGAGCCGAACTGACCCCCCCCGGAGCCCCCTGGGGACCCACCATCCAGGGGTTGGGAGAGGGGCTCCGGGGAAGGACTTTACCTCCTGGTGGCTCCTCGCAGAGCTCCCCTTCGAATTCCTCCAGGCATTCACAGTGGAAGACCGCGGAGCTGTTGTGCCGCATGCAGATCCCGTTATTCAGGCAAGGATTCGGCTGGCAGGGGTCGGCTGCACAGGGAAGGAGAAGGGAGAGTGGGGGTCTTTGGAAATGGGCAGCCCTCCTGGCTGTGGCAGCCCCCAGCCCTCCCTCTGGGGTGATGGTGGCCACCAGGGCGAGGACTGGCAGTTCGGGGGCAACACCGTTGGGCTTCATGGATCTGCGAAGCTCGACTGCTCTGGGCAACATGCGGCTTTTGGGCAAACTGTGGTTTATGTTGGGGGTGGTGGTGGTGTAATGCAGTGTTTCTCAACCTTGGCAACTTGAAGATGTCCGGACTTCAACTCCCAGAATCCCCCAGCCAGCATGCTGGCTGGGGGATTCTGGGAGTTGAAGTCCGGACATCTTCAAGTTGCCAAGGTTGAGAAACACTGGTGTAATGAACCAGCCCAGAAAATGGGTTAATTTGACCACCTCCACCTGTTTCCCAGCCCTAGAGGGAGGAGAACGCTTGCTAAGGGCCGGGGGGGGGGTGTCCCTGCCTTAGGAGAGGGCTGGGTGTTTCTTGGAAGCCCCCCAGGAGATCTGAGATTGCCTGGAGGGCAGGCTGGGAAGCTGTTTTATAGACTCCAATGAGAGAGAACCCTTGTAGCTCAAGGTTGAAATGAGGGTCCTCGGGGCTCTCTGAGTTTGGTGGGTTTCATGACCCAACTAGGCAACATCATCAGTGCTGGAAGGGAGGGAGGTTTGCTTTCACCCTCTTACACTGATGATGTTACCTAGTTTGGGTATCGTGATGCCTGCAAGAAAACAACCAAGCTCAGGGACCCCCCGGCACCCCTCATTTATAGACTCCTGTGCAGTTACCCCTCCTCTCTTTGGGGGCACCAAGAGAACAGCCAGCCCCACATAGGACGGCTCCAACATGGGGGTCTGATGGTTCTCTTCTCTGGAGTGGAAACAATCTCTGGGATGGGCAAGAGGGACCCAAAGCAGCTTGTGGGACACACTGATTAAACCCATGGATGGTGTGTCTGTGTGTGTCTGTGTGTGTGTTTACCTTCTGGCGTGACCCGTGTCTCGCAGAGTAACCCTTCGTAATTCTCCAGACATTCACAGTGGAAGGTATCTGGGCTGTCGTCCAGCACACAGGTCCCATTGTTGGCACAGGAGTTGGGCTCGCAGGGGTCAGCTGTGGAGGAAAGGAGGAACACGGGGGCTCGGAAAGGGGCAGCCCTCCTGGCTGTGGCAGCCCCCCAGCCCCTCCATCTGGGTGGGGTGACAAAGGCCACAAGGGGCTGGTGCCCCTTCAGGACACAAGGCATTTAGACCGGAGGTGCGTTGATAACTTACTACCAGTTTGGCGATGCTCCCGCGCATGCACAGAGGTGTCCGGGCGAGTGGGCAGAGCCTCCTGCTGCAGCTATGACCAATTTGGCCGATCCAGGCCGAAAACCGGCCGCAACCCACCTCTGATTTAGACTTTGACACCGCTCGGCAGGGATTTCCAGCCCCCTCTAAGCAGCTTAAAGAGTCAGCCTCTTGGCCCCCCAACAATCTGGCTCCTCATTTCATGGAAATTTCATGGCATTTTCATCCTTCCAACGTGGGTAAAATGAGGATCCGGATTGTTGTTGGGGGCAAAATGCTGACTCTGTAAACCGCTTAGAGAGGGCTGAGAGCCCTATGAAGCGGGATATAAGTCTAACTGCTATGGCTACTAAGATGGAAGGCCAATGAGTCAACCTTGAGCCGGTCAGGATTGAACCCTTGGGCAGAGTGGCCGAGTTTGCCTGCAATGCCGCATTCTAACCGCTGCGCCGCACACACAGGGCCCTCCTGCAGCTCAACAGTATTCCCCCACCCCCCCACCCCGCTCCCCCGGGAAGACTCACCCTGATAGCAGCCGCGGGTGAAGTTGAAGATGCGGCAGTGGAAGTCCTGGGGGCAGCCGGTGGCCTTGCAGTCGAGGCTGGAACTGTCCCTGCAGACGCAGTCTTGGCTGCAGTCATCGGCCATAAAGCGGTCCCCCACCTGGTCAAGAAAGGGGGGGCAGGAGATGGACGGGGGCTCCCCAGAGGAGGAAAAGGCCCCACTGGACCAGCTCCTCAGCTTTCCCAGCCCACGGGTGAGCAGTGGGGCCGAGGGCCAATTTCACCTAGGCGGACTTGGGGTGCTTATAGAATGATGAGGAGAGCCCCCTCTCCTCTCCACAATTGCGAGGGAGGGTCTCCCCCCCCTAAAGGTCTGCTTTGGCTCAAGATTCTGCATAGCTTTTCAGAACAACGAGTAGAAACTGCGGGTGATTTTGCTTAGTACGTGGGGGGGGGGACACTTGATGTAGGTATTTATGGATTGTGCTGGTGTTGAAAGCAGGAGTGTTGCGGTGGCCAAGAGACAGAGCTCTTGCCTCACCATCAGGAGGTTGTGAGTTTGATCCTAGATAGAGGCAGATATTTCTCTCTCTGGGCACAATGAGAATAAATCTGCTGAAGAAAACTCCGCATTGGCGACAGGAAGGGCATCCGGCCATTAAAATACTCTGCTGGCTCCATTCAGCCGCCCAGACTTCACCCCGCAAGGGATTGCGGGGTCGTTAGAAGAGGATGCAGACGATGCTGACTGGTGTCAAAAGGGGCTTCCGGGCTGAAAGGATTCGCTGCCGATGTCATTGTTGCCTGGGATTGTTTTTGCCCATTTGGGGGTCCCTTTAATGTCTCCCCCAGAGCTGGAGCAAAGCACAGGAGCTCACCCCGCCCTGTGGCAGCACTTGGGTCTCAAACATGGCCTTGCCAACCTCCAGCCCAGCATCCTCCCCACGTGAGCCACTCCGCTCCCCATTTATGGATCAAGCACCGGGGACCCATGTGCCTGAGAGTTTCACATCCATGCCTTGGATTTTGAGGGACCCTAAGCTGGAAAGCTTCCTTCTGCCCTTCCTTAGTTGAGGGGTGGGGCCCGAAGGAGCCCCGGGGGAGGGGGGAGGGGGGAGAGAGAGAGCCCCCTTACTGGAAGAGATTCTCTGCTGCAGCTGGAGGACCTGGGAGTGGGGACCCTCAAAGAGGGTGATGGGGTGGGGGGGAGGCAGGAGTGGGCCCCGTACCTTATAGTATTTGCCCAGGAAGCTGCAGCCGCAGTCCCGGAAGGGCACGCAGTCAAAGCCGCTGAGGACGTAGCCAGACTCGCACTCGCAGCCTTCCAGGCAGGGGGAACTGCAGCTGGCGGGGGCCGCCAGGTCGGAGCACGACGGGGGACAGGCTGACATGCAGGGGTTGTAGCGGCTGTGGGGCTGGCACTGGACGGCTGTGGGCGGAGAAGAGAAGCCTTGCGTGGGTCTGGGCCAGAGCCTATCCCTCCTCCCACCCTGGGCAGCCCCCTCCCTCTGTCCCACGAGGATGCCATGGGGCAGAGCCTGGTGGTGCCCGTCAGCGCCCTGGGAGGGTTGGGGCAGTGACCCCACTGGCTCCCCTGCCCAAGGGGGTGCCAGGCCAGGCCACCCTCCTGAGATGCCCCCCCACCCCGAAGAAGGAGGCTGCTTCTCACCGCAGCCGCTGGCTGCCCTCCAGTCGGCCACCGAGAGGCTCTTGCTCTGGCAGCCCTTGGCATACTGCTCCAGGATGGGGCACAGACGGGCGCTCCGGTTGGCTTCTCTGCACATGTCAAACACGCAGCTCCTGCAGCAGGAGGAGAAGCAGGAGGTCGGCATGGGGGAGGGTCAGTGGGCCAGCACTGCACAGGGAGGGAGGGGCCTCTGCAGGGCAGGTGAAGAAGGGGGCTACAGCCCCGGAGGAGAGGGAGGGAGGGCAAAGGGGCAGAGAAGCTCGGAATGTCTGGTGGCAGGAAGTGGGCGAAGGCGGAGCCTCCCAGGAAGGGCATAGGCGGGAGCTAAGAAGTTATGCAGACCCCCCCTGATCCCTCCTGGCCCCACAGGGGGGGCGATGGGGGGGTGGGGTGGAGAAGAAAGCCGCACTCACTGCAGGAAGGGGTCGGGGTCCTGGTGGGCCAAGCAGCCTCGGAAGGGGCCCTTGGGGTCTGCCAGGATGCCACAGGCGGAGCTGCCACTGAACACCTTGATGTCCTCTTCGGAGCAAAGGGGTGAAAATCCCACGTCCAGCTCAGCCTCCTCCGGGGGTTCTTCGGCCATGCGGTTTCGCCTGGAAGGGAAAAGGCTTTGCAGGATCCCTTGGAGGAAGGGAAAGAGACTACATGGCCTCTAGTACCCTTCTAAGTGGATTCTAGGATTCCACTGCAGGACAGACAGAGGTTTGTGTCTCCGTTGGCGGGGCCCATGCGGGTCAGTTCTGAGGCTGCTGTCCATTCACAGCGCCTGGGATCGTGTGGGCTGTCCTCTTCAGGGAAGGGGGTGCTGCTGGTGGTGGGAGGGGGCTCTGGTGGTCCTGGAGAGGACTCAGCCTGCCCGTCAGAAGTGGCGATGGCTGCTCCCAGGAGCCCCTACCTCAGGCGGGAGGAGCCTCTCTGGACGGGGACTCTCCAGCTCTCCCCGAAGGTCTGGACGTCCTTGACCAGGGTGCCATCTGGCTTGGCAAAGTCGTTCTTGAACCTCCCATCAAAGTTGCCACAGAGGCCCTCCAGGCTCCTTTTATAGCTGTTGGGCAGCAGGATGCCTGGCCAGGGGAGGAATCACAGGGTAAGAGGGTTGGGAGGGACCATGGAGGTCTTCTAGTCCAGCCCAGGAGACCTCACGCTGTTCTTAAAAGCCTCCCTCCCTCCCATAACTTCTTGTGGCAAGCGGTTCCACTGGTTAATAGTCCTCACTGCTAGGAAATTCCTCCTTCATCCCAGTTGCTTCTCTCTCTGATGAGTTTCCATCTGTCGCTTTTCGTCCTGCCCTCTGGGGCTTTGGAGAACAGGCGGACCCCCCCCCTCTTTCCTGGGGCAGCCCCTCAAATACTGGAAGACTGCCAACGTGTCTCCACTGGTCCTCCTTCTCTCTCTCGACTGCCCAAACCCGATTCCTGCACCCGTTCTTCTGCAGAGATGATTTCCCCCAAGGCAGAACCCCAGGGGAGCTCCGGAGGGTCCTTGGTCTGCCCCCTCCTCTCCCCCCTCCCCCCCAAGCCCCCACAGCTGCTTCACCTGAATTCTCCAGGCCGTCAAAGCTGACCGAGAGGCCAAAGTCGGACTCCAGGAAAATCTGCCTCCCGCTCTGCTGGATGCGAAGCCCCTCGTGAGGTCGCGCCGGGGGCTCAGTGGCCACTCCGTCCACCTGGGGGGGGGAGGGGAGATGGCAGCATGACCCCTGTTCTCCAAAGGCCACGTTAGGACTCAGCGACCGCCATAAGTACATGCCAGGTGCCAATCTCGATCATGTGGCCACAGAGGCGCTTCAATGGTCATAAGTGTGAAAAATGGTCACAAATCACTTTTCCCAGTGCCCTTGTAACTTCAAATGGTCACAATGCGATTCACCCCGTTCACAGGCAGGAGCCACTTAGCGCAGGGCTCTCCAACCTTGGCAACGTGAAGCCCGGCGGACTCCCAGAATCCTCCAGCCAGCAAAGCTTTTTCTTTCGCTTCACCTTACGACCTTTCTTGCCACAGTTGTTAAGTGAATCACTGCAGCTGTTGCGTTGTTAAGGGAATCTGGCTCCCCCTTGACCTGGCTTGTCCGAGGGGGGTATAAGGGGATCACGTGGTCCCAGGATACTACGACCGTTGTAAATACGAGCCAGTTGCCAAGCGTCTGAATTTTGATCCTGTGACCATGGGGAATGGCGCAACAGTCGTAAGTGTGAAACGTGATCATAAGTGACTTTTTCAGTGCTGTTCTATCGTTGAATGGTCACTAAATGGATGGCTGTAAGTCAAGGACTACCTGCATTTCCCCCTTTCTGCCAGTGGGGGGAGGGGGCCCTTTTCTGGGGATGCCCTGGGGGGGGGAGTCTGGCACCCACAGCAGGAGGGCTTCAGTGAGCCCAGGGGCCACCCTTCCATGCCCACGGCCCCTTCCCTGGCTCAGGGGCCCCGCAGAGCTGAAGCTGGGGAGGGGGCTTCGGAGGCCTTCCAGGCTCAGGGTGGGCGCAGGGCTGCCGGGAGGGCCCTTACCACCAGCTTCCTCCTCTGCCGGAAGAGCACCGTGTGGTTGTAGACGCGGATGCGCATCTCCTTCAGCACGGAGGGCTGGCCGGAGCCGGCCACCAGCCGGTTGGTCCCTTCGATGCTCAAGGGCTCCAGGCGTTCGGAAGCATCGGGCCGGGTCTGGGCCAGCACGTAGGTGTGCAGCCCCTGGAAGTGGTGCAGGAGGCCGTCGAAGGTCAGGTAATGCGGGTCCCCCGTGACCAGGCAGTTGCCGAACCCTGGAGGAGGGGAGGAAGCGAGATCAGCCAGCGGCTTCTGCAGCATCCCGGGCGTCTCCCGGCGGAGGCTTCCCCAATGGGACCAGCTGGGCCGGGGGCTTCTCTTTCCTAGCGGCTGCTCAGTGGGAAAGACCCACCCAGCCCGGGCTGCTCTTGGGGGCCAAGGACTCCGTGGGGTGGACGGGGCTGAAGACCCTCCTCCAGATGCCACCTGGACCACGCCTGGGTTGGGGGCTCCTTGGGGCTCTCTGAGCTGGGTGGCTTTCTTGCATTAAAGCATCAGGGATAGAAGAGGGCTGGGCTTCCAGAGAGGAGGAGGAGGAGGAGGAGGAGGGGGAGGAAGAGGAGAAGAAGAAGAGGAGGAGGAGGTGGAGGAGAAGGAGGAGGAGGAGGGGGAGGAGGAAAGGGGAGGAGGAAACTGCGGGGTCCTTGGGGTCTGAGCTGGGTGGCTTTCTTGCAGGCATTAGGTTACAGCATCAGGGATAGAAGGGAGGAGGAGGAGGAGGAGGAGGAGGAGGAGGAGGAGGAGGAGGAGGAGGAGGAGGAGGAGGAGGAGGAGGAGGAGGAGGAGGAGTTGGGTGATGTTTTTGGTAGACATTTCATTACCCAACTGGGTAATATCATCAGTGCCACTGAGTACAAAACAGGAAGCTTGGAGAGCACCCAGGACCCCTCAATTTCAAGCCTGAGCTAGAGATATTCTCCTGGGGTTTTCCCAGCTGAGCCCCTAAAGGCTGGGGGGGGAGGGGGGGAGTGGGGGTTAGGGCCGCCCTTATCAGACGGGGCTGCCTCAAGGGGTGGGGGTCTCCTTCTGCCCAGCTCCTCCCCCCCTGCCCCCCCACGGCTGGCACCCCTGAGCCCCACCTGTGGGTTTGCAGTGCAGCTTCCCGTCTTTCTTGGTATCACAGACCTCCCCAGGCTCACAGCCGAAGTCCTGGCACTTGATGGCCCCCCCTTTGCGACAGCGGCACTTTTGGCTGCAGTGGGGGGTCAGCCAGCTCTCCCCGATCTGCCAAAGGGAGGGGGGCCTGGGGGTTAGTTCAGGGCCACGGGGGGAGGCCCCTTCCGCAGCCTTGTGGGGCTGCTGCTCACCACCGTGGCTGACCCCCCCCCAAGGCCAGACAGCTGGGGGCAGAGATTGGGGGCTCCGATCCCCTGCAGGCAGGAGCCCCCCCGCTTACCTTGTGGTACCGGCCGTCCTTGTCCTGGCAGCCGCACTGGCTGAGGGGCACACACTGGTCGTCGCTGAGCACGAAGCCCTGGTGGCAAACGCAGCCTTCCAGGCACTGCCCCCCCGGGGGCTTCTCACACAGCTCCCCCGCGTAGATGTTGCTGCAGGTGGGCGGGCAGGGAGGGGCACAGGGGGAGTAGAAGCTGTTGGGGGGGCAGGGCAGGGCTGGAGGGAGGGAGAGGGAGGGGGGGGGCAGCCAATTAGCCATTGTTGGTTCTCGATTGCAAAATGCATTTGCTGCCCATCTCGCTTCAAAGCGACTCTGGGGGGCTCACAGGCCCAAAAACATTTCAACCCCCCAAGACCAACATGCACCCCACAAGGAAGCCCTGGACTTATGACCACAAGGAATGGCGAGAATAGAGCCGGAAGGGACCTTGGAGGTCTTCTAGTCCACTTCTCAAGCAGGAGGCCTCATGCGTTCCAGACAGAGAGGATGGAGCCCCAAACCTCCGTTGCTAAGCGGGACAGTTCTTAAGTGAGTTTTGGCCCATTTTGCAACATCTCTTGCCACGGCTGTTGAGTGAATCTGGCTTCCCCGTTGGTTTTGCTGATCAGGTCACTAAAGGGGATCATGTGACCCCGGGGCACTGCCACCGTCATAAATATGAGTCAGCTGCCAAGTGTCTGAATTTTGACCACATGACCCTGGGGATGCTGCAACGGTCGTAAAGTGTGAAAAATGGTCACAACTCACGTTTTTCAGTGCTAAGTGTAACTTTGAACGGTCACTAAACAAACTGTCGTAAGTCGAGGGAAGGTGGGGTGACTCTTACTTAACCCACCAGCTCCAGCATGAAGCTCCCCCATTGGGTCCCCAGGACGCCTGGCAGGACTCGCTCTTAGGACCATTCCAGAAAGTCCGGAGTGGGGGAGCCATTCCTTCTCCTGCCCACCTTTGCCCACCTTTCCTCTTCCGCCTCGGCGCTTCCTCCCTGGCCTCCCCCCCCCCCCCCCGGGATCGGCCTCCCCGGCTGCTTACGGCAGAAAGTGCTGTTCCTCCACTGGATGGCCACCCCCTTGGCCTGGCAGGTGTCCACGTAGGCTTGCACCACGGCACAGAGGGTGGCGTGCATCCCGTCGTACTTGCACATGTCGTAGACGCAGGTCTGGATGAAGAGGTCTGGCTGCACCAGCGGGTGGCAGGGCACGAAGGCTCCGGATCGCAGGACCTGGCACTGCTCTTCCACGGAGGGCAGGTCGCCCGGGGCACAAGGGGGCCCCAGCTCTGGGCGGGTGTCTGGCAGGCAGCTGCAAGGAAGGCAGGCGTGGGGAGGGGGTGTTGGCTGGGGGAGCAGGGAGGAAGCGGACCAGGCGCCTCTGGAGCTGAAGGGAAAGGGGGGGCCCCTCCAGCCAAACGTTTCACAACCGACTTACAATTATGAGTTGGCGTCAGATGCCTCTGATGTAGAATGGAAAGGAAGGAAGGAAGGAAGGAAGGGAGGGAGGGAGGGAGGGAGGGATAGCAAGTGGGGACCACACACCTTGAGTCTTCAGGATCGTCCACCTTCCAGCTGTTCCCAAACTGAGTGACGTTCTTGGCCTGGGAGCCGTTGGGCATCAGCAGCTCATCCTCCTTTTGGCCGTTGTAGTTCCCACAGAGGCCACGCACCTGGGGAGAAGAGGGAGGTTCAGGTGAGTCGCTGGGGGGCAAATTCAAAATACGAACCCCAATAAACAGCAGGGCCATGTTTCCATCGCCTGGTGCAACGGGATGCTTCATTACTCAACTAGATAGAACTCTGATGATGCTACCTAGTTGGGTCATGAAACGTCTGCAAAACAACAACAATCCAGCTCAGACAGCACTAAGGATCCCACAGTCCTCCTCTTCCTTCCCTCCCTTCCAGCACTGATGATGTTCCTTAGTTGGGTCATGAAAAGTCTGCAAGGAAACCACCCAGCACAGAGAGCACGAGGGACCCCACAGCTCAACCCTGGGCGACAGAGACTCCCTGCCACGGGCACAAGGGCATAGCTTGACCTCAGTCAAACACTTTGTGCCAACCCATCCTCTGAGCCAGTGGATGCCCAAGAAGCTGAGTGTATTTAAAGTGGGGGCTTCATTGGTGGGAGGCACACTCTGAGTACAGATTATCTTATTTTTTTTAAATTATCATATATTATTATTATTATTTTAGTTTAGTTTTAGTTTTTTCCTTCTGTTGGTTCAAGTTTGTAATTTTCCTTTGCTGAATAAAAAATGGAGTTGAAGAAGCTTCTTGGGTGAGAAGTGAAATTATTTCAGAGAAAGAAACCCAGGAGGGTCCAGGGGGCAAAGGTGCCCCTGGGTCTCTGCTCTTGGGTCTGGGCTTCCCCCCATCCACAGAGGACCAGAGAGCTTCTAGCGGTGATATCCCCAGTGGGATTCCTTAATCTCAAGCCGCGGTCTCTGAATGGCCATCGGTTGGAAGATGGGCAACGGATGGATCCTTGTTTGGGAATTCCCTAGAAGTCCTCGACCAGCTGCTTCTGGGGCAGGGATGGCGGGTTGAGAAGGTCCTGAGGATGACACGGTGTGTCTGGGGAAGACCTCCAACCTCCAGCAGAGCTGCGGCTGATCTTTGCTCTCCAAAGGCAACGTGTCACCTGGATGGATCCCCTTCCACCCGGGACTCACCTGGGAGAAGTAGGAGCTGGGCAGGCTGATCTCCAAGTACTGATTCCCATCGTATTTCACCATCAGCCCAAAGTCCGTTTCCACCACCATGTAGTTGCCCACGTTGGAGACGGTCACCGAGTTTCTCTGGGAGCGGCTCTCCACGGGGCTGTAGGCCCTCTCCTTGTTCAGCTGCGGAGGGGCGAAAGGTTGTGAGTCAGCCCTGGGAGGGAAGCAGAAGGCACCCCCAGGGCCACCCCAGGCACCCGGGGGTCTTCCTCGCTTCCTCACTGGGAGAGCCAGGCAACTCCTGGCAGTCCTCGACTTACAACCATCCATTTAGTGACTAAAGTTACAACGGCACTGAAAAAAGTGATGTATGGCCATTTTTCACGCTTACAACTTTTGCAGCATCCCCAGGGTCACTTGATCAAAATTCAGACGCTTGGCAACGGGTTCATACCTATGACGGTTGTAGGGTCTTGGGGTCATGTGATCCCCTTTTGCGACCTTCCGACAAGCAAAGTCAAGATTCACTTAACAACCGTGTCACTAACTTAACAACCGCAAGGATTCACTGAACGAGGGCAAGAAAGGTTATAAAATGGGGCAAAGCGCGCTTAACAAATGTCTCGCTTAGCAGCGGAAATGTTGGGCTGAATTGTGGTTGTAAGTCGAGGACTACCTGTACTGGGCTCTTCCCAAAGGATTGGATAACCCTGGAAAATCAAACCAGCCATGGCTATAAATAGAGAACTAATCAACCCCTAAACCAGGGGGGTCCAACCGTGGCAGTTTTAAGACTGGTGGACCTCAACTCCCAGCATAGCTGGCTGGGGAATTCTGGGAGTTGAAGTCCACCAGTCTTAAAGCTGCCACGGCTGGACACCCCTACCCTAAACTGAAGCTTGATCAAAAGTAACTGGTGACGGAGCTCAGAAGACCCGAAGCCACCCAGCCCCCCTTTGTACCAGGATCTTCTTGTCCTTCTGGAGAGTGATCCGCAGGTCGTAGACGTCCACGTGGACCTCCCGGAGGTAGGTGGCTCCTCGTAAGCCCCGGTCTTCGTTTTTCCCCGTGACGTTGAAGGGGGTGACTGTGCAGAGGCTCCGGGCATCGCAAGCAGTGACCAGGGTGTACAGGCAGGTGCCCAGGAAGGTGTGCATCACTTTGTCAAAGGTGTAATAATGGGGATCGCCCACCACGTGGCACGATGCCCGGCCTGCAGGACGCAGAGAGACTTTGGTAAGCTTAAGGGGGGCAGAGTTTCAGGTTCTCTTGGCAATCACTTAAATAGGAGCCAGATAGGGTCGCAATTGGTGCACTAGGCGAACCTGGGCAAAGGACTGGGTGCTGCCACAAAAACCCAGCACAATCCCAGGTTCCATTAACAGAGGGACGGAATCAAGTTCACCTGAAGGGTAAATACCACTTTATAAGGCCTTGGAAAGGCCACACTTGGGATACGGCATCCAGTTTTGGTCGCCACGATATATAAGAGATGTTGAGATTCATAGAAAGTGCAGAGAAGAGCAAGAAAGAAGATTAGGGGACTGGGGGCCAAAACATAGGAAGAACGGTTGCAGGAACAGTCTACTCTGATGAAAAGAAGGACCAGGGGAGACATGATAGCACTCTTCCAATGTCTCAGGGGCTGCCCCAAAGAAGAGGGAGTCAAGCTATTCTCCAAAGTGTCAGAAAGCAAGACAGGGAACTGAATGGGAACGAATCAAGAAGATTGGCTTCAGCAGGGGGGTCGGACTAGAAGACTTCCAAGGTCCCTTCCTGTTCTGCCGTTCTGTTATCCAATTCATCTCTCTCGTTTTCCTCTCTCAGTGTGTGGTCGACCAAACCACGCCTGTCTCTGACGTTTCTAAGGAATTGCTTTGTGGTATTAGAAGATCTCCTCGGTGCCCTTGAAGTGCCAGGCAGGCTGATTTCGTTGGCGGTTCTGTTAATTCTCCATCCTGCCCGTCATGAAACATATGCCAGTCCGACATGCTGAACTTACCCTTGGTGTAACAACCCAGTACTCCATCCTGAACAGCGCAATTCTCCTGCACACCACATTGCCATGGGGTGCATGTGATCTTGTTGTGCCCGCAGGTGCATCGATTTTGGCAGGACTCATCAGTGAACCAATTCTCCCCCAGCTGCCAAGAAGAAGAGGAGAAAAGGGTAGGTTGGAAAGTCACCGAGACCCTCAAAAAATGGCCCCTCCTCCCTCCCTCCCTCCTAGGATGTTGATGGCTGCAGCCCTCCCCCCCCTTCCCACTGGCTCAGCCCCTCCCATCTCTGCTGGCTTTCCTTGCCCCCTGGAGTCCATCTCTGATTGCCTGAGCTCCGGAGCCTGTGCCGCCTAGGCCATTTCTGAAGATTGGCTCCGAAAAGGCATTCCTGTGCTTTAGGCCCCCCTCGAGCACAAAGTCCAGAAGGGGTTTCCGAGTAGAAGCAACACTGTATGCGCATGTGCGAAGGAACATGGCTGCCGGGCTTTTCGCTCCGGCGTCCACACTGGAAAAATAGCCAAAAGAAGGAGAAATTGCTCCTAGAAATCGAGCGTGAGAGAGACCAGGGCGCGAGCGATTTCTCGGAGGGTCTGGTGTTGGCAGTGGACTGGAGAGATTTTGCTCTCCAAGGCTGCCTTTTACAAAAAACGCCGACGCCGCTCGGAGGTGCCCGGAAGACGCCGCGGCTCAGCTGATTAGTGAGGCGCTCAGAGACACCACCCGGTTGCCATTCGGAGGCTGAAGAGAGATCAGGGCAAGAGCGATCTTGCGGAGAGTTTGGTGCTGGCAGCGGAGTGGTGAGATTTTGCCCCCCGAGGCTGCCTTTTTGCGAAAGACGCTGACGCCGTTCGGGGGCGCCCGGAAGACGCCGCGGCCCAGCTGATTCAGAGCGGCCTTTAAAGACTCCGCCCGGGTGCCGCTTGGAAGGCATCGCGACCCAACTCGGTTAGAGGCGTTGGATAACTATCGTTGGAGGTTCGTTGGGACCCGGCTGACCTGAGAGAGCCTTGACTCTCCTCCACTTGCTGGCTGAGAAAAATCTCTCCCCCCCCTTTATGCTACTTTCTTTCTCGTCTGTGTGTTTGGTTGCTGTGGACTTGCATTGGATTATTCAGTGCCCCAGGGAGAAGGCGGTTAGCCTGGAACAGCACTGGGAGAGAATGGGAGGCTGTCTTCATCTGCTGCTACTGCATCCCCCTTCCTCTCCCCTCGGCTTGGCCTCCCCTGTTGGTGCATTCTCCCCCCCACTGGGCCGTTGCCATTGCCATTGCAGGGCCTTTTGTTGGGTGGGACTAGACTCCTTTTGGAATGCGGCTTTTGGACCTTTTGGAGTATATCTTCATCTGCTCTTTTATCTACACTTTCATCTGCCACGGCCATTGTTGCCTGATGCCGCCTTGGACCTGCGGCCACAGATAGCGCCACTACTGGCCGAGCGGGGGTACTTACAGTACATAGAAGGCCCTCTGCTTGCCTTAACCATCTTGGACTTTTTTTGGACCTTCCCAGAACTATTCGCACTTTAAACCAATCAATTTTTATGCGCAATTTATAATTTCTTTCTTTTCTTTCACCTTTTTCTTCTGTCTTTGTATGGGTTATGCTTGAGGTACGCTTGAGATGGATGAATGTCCCACTTTTTTATGATCATATTGTTGTAATTTTGTGTTTTTAACTTCTTACGTGGGGACTGTTTGGGGGAGTGTATGAGTATGCGTGATTCGGAGGACCTGCCGGGAGTTGCGGGGGCCACGGGGGTGGTTGAGGGGACCAGAGACACGGGAGAGGGTCGGGGTATTGCGGTCGTAACAGGGAGGGGCAGATACGGCGGGGACTTTAGGGCAGGCCATTACCGGGGAAGGAGGGTTCGCTACATTACAGAGATCCCTCCTTCCGGCCCTAGGAGTCCCACTCCAAGACCAGATGGCGCAAGTAGTCAGGACCCTGGTCTCAGGCTGTTGTCGCTAAATGCCAGGTCTGTTGTACATAAAGCTCCTCTCGTCCGGGACTTAATTTTAGACGAGAGGGCAGACCTGGCATGTATTACTGAGACCTGGCTGGGCCCAGAGGGAGGAGTCCCCCTTGTAGAGCTGTGCCCAGAAGGATTTCAGGTGCTGCATCAGCCGAGAGCCCAGGGAAGGGGTGGGGGTGTGGCCGCTGTTATCCGAGAGTCGTTAGTTCCTCGTAGGGTCCCTGCTCCGGAGATTGTCGGGTGTGAGTCTTTGCTGTTAAAGTTGGACCTCAAGGGTCAAGTGGGTCTGCTGCTAACGTACCTGCCTCCCAACAGCGTTGCAGCAGCCCTCCCCTCGCTCCTCGAGTCGGTAGCCGAGCTGGCAATTGAGTTCCCTAGGTTGATGGTCCTGGGGGACTTTAATTTGCCGTCGCTCGGTGAAAACTCTGATGGGGCGCAGGAGTTCATGGCTTCCATGACAGCCATGGGCTTGACCCAAGTAATTCGGGGCCCAACCCATTCAGCGGGACACATGCTTGACCTCGTATTTCTCTCGGAGCAGTGGATTTGTGATCTTGGTCTGAGGGGGAGTGACATCATACCCCTGTCGTGGTCAGACCATTGCCTACTGAGGCTCGACTTCCGGAGGCCAAACCCCCACTGTAGGGAGGAGGAACCGACCAGGTGGTTCCGCCCCAGGCGTCTTATGGAGCCAGTAAGGTTCCAGACAGAGCTTGGGGTTATTCCTGACTCTTTCGCCCACAATCCGGTGGAGACTCTGGCTGCTGCGTGGCACTCGGCAGCGTCGGAGGCCCTCGACCGGATTGCGCCACTGCGGCTCCTCCGAGGCGGCGGATCCCGGAGACCCCCTTGGTTCACCGAGGAACTCCGGGAGATGAAGCGCCGGAGGAGATGCCTAGAGCACCGTTGGAGGTCCGATAAGTCCGAATCGAACCGGGCAATGGTAACCACCTGCACCAGGGAATACACCAGGGCACTTAGGGCAGCAAAAAGATCGCACATAGCCACCCTGGTAGCATCCGCTGAGTCCCGCCCAGCCGCCCTGTTTAGGATAACCCGCTCCCTATTGAACAAAAGGGAGGCGGGGGAACCCTTGCAGGGCAGAGCTGAAGAATATGCCCAATTCTTAGCGGACAAAATTGCTCGGTTTCGGTCGGACTTGGACTCCACCCCCGCAGTTCCAGCCGAGGCGCAGGGGGACCAAGTAGAACAGCTCTGGGTTGAGTTTCAAGACGTTACCCCCGGGGATGTGGACAAGGCCATGAGAGCTGTAAGTACTTCCACCTGCGTTCTGGATCCGTGTCCCTCATGGCTGGTTACTAACTGCAGTGAGGTGACACGAGGCTGGATCCAGGCGGTTGTGACCGCCTCCCTTCGGGAGGGGAACTTCCCCGCCGCACTGAAAGCGGCGGTGGTGAGACCCCTCCTGAAGAAACCATCCTTGGATCCAGCTGTTCTTAATAGCTATCGTCCAGTCTCCAACCTTCCCTTCCTGGGGAAGGTTGTTGAGAAGGTGGTGGCCTTCCAGCTCCAACGGTCCTTGGAGGAAGCAAACTACCTAGACCCCTTCCAGTCAGGCTTCAGGCCCGGTTACAGCACAGAAACCGCTTTGGTCGCATTGATGGATGATCTCTGGAGAGCCAGAGATGAAGGACGTTCCTCCATCCTGGTCCTCCTTGACCTCTCAGCGGCTTTCGATACCATCGACCATGGTATCCTTCTGCGACGACTGCGGGAGGTGGGAGTGGGAGGCACCGTGTTACGGTGGTTCTCCTCCTACCTCTCGGACAGGTCGCAGTCGGTGTTAGTGGGGGGGCAGAGATCGTCCCCTAGGCCCCTAAATTATGGGGTGCCTCAGGGTTCGGTCTTATCCCCCCTACTATTCAACATCTACATGAAACCGCTGGGAGAGATCATCCGCAGGCACGGGATTAGATACCATCAATATGCGGACGATACTCAATTGTATCTGTCCGCCCCGTGCCAAATCAATGAAGCGGTTGACGTGATGAGCCGGGGTCTTGAGGCCGTTATGGACTGGATGAGGGTGAACAAGCTTGTGCTCAACCCAGAAAAGACCGAGTGGCTATTGTGTTTCCCTCCCAAAGATTTGGCTATTATTCCACCACTCAGGCTGGGGGGTCAAATTTTATACCCCTCAGAGAGGGTTCGCAACTTGGGAGTCCTCCTGGATCCACAGCTGTCATTTGACCACCACTTAACGGCTGTGACCAGGGGGGCATTCGCCCAGGTTCGCCTGGTGCGCCAGTTGCGACCCTACCTGAATCGGGAGGCTCTCACAACAGTCACTCGGGCCCTTGTGACCTCTAGGCTGGAATACTGCAATGTGCTCTACATGGGGCTGCCCTTGAGGAGCATCCGGCGACTTCAGCTAGTGCAGAATGCAGCCGCGCGAGTGATTGCGGGTGCACCCCGATTCACCCGCATAACACCTATCCTCCGCGAGCTGCGCTGGCTACCTGTTGATCTCCGGATGCGCTTCAAGGTGCTATTAATCACCCATAAAGCCCTACATGGCAGTGGATCTGGATACTTGAGAGACCGCCTTCTGCCAATTACATCCCTACGACCGATAAGATCTCATAGATTAGGCCTCCTCCGTATTCCATCGGCCAGCCAGTGTCGGCTGGCAACTACAAGGAGGAGGGCCTTCTCAGCAGTAGCCCCGACCCTTTGGAACGAGCTCCCCGTGGAGATTCGTACCCTCTCCACCGTCCAGGCCTTCCGCATAGCCTTGAAGAACTGGCTCGCCCGTCAGGCCTGGGGATAGGATAGTTACCCGCCCGAATGATGAGTGTTTGTTGTTTGCTATTTTATTACATGTTTTGTCCTACTGTCTGTATTCCCCTTTCCCAGTTTTTGTGTGAGCCGCCCTGAGTCCCCTCAGGGAAAAGGGCGGCCTACAAATTCTAATAAAATTCTAAATAAAAAATTCTAAATTCTAAACACTGTGTGCTTCCCTTTCACCAAAGCCGTCACTTGAGCCATCTCTGCTAATTCCATGGGGCTCTGCAGCCCTTCGTCCATTGGGGGAATGGAAGCATCCTCCATGGCTTGGCATAGAGTTTGAGTTTGAGTTTATTATATTTCTATGCCGCCCTATTCCCCGGAGGGGACTCAGGGTGGCTCACAACCAAAGTCTTCTTGCTGCTCCCAGCATACGTACATAGCATCGAAGTTCCCGTTCCCCCCCCCCAGTTCTTTCTCCAATAAGCCCAAAAGGAAAGTCCCTAGTTTTATTTTTATATCCACTTGAAGAATATTTTGCATTAAGAGGTGAATCCTACTCCAATGTTTATTTCTTTGTTTTGTCACAGGCCCAACACAAATGATGGGTTTGCATTCCCAACGTACACTTGAAGTACTACACATTTTTTGAGAGTGGGCTGTATACACCCAGTGGGAAGGGAACAGCGTTCCGTGCGCCTTTAGTCATGCCAGCCACATGACCACAGAGACGTCTTCGGGCAGCGCTGGCTCTTCGGCTTTGAAACGGAGGTGAGCCCCCTAGAGTCAGGAACGACTAGCAGGCAGGTGTGAGGGGAACCTCTCCATTTACCCTTATATATACCCCAGTGTTTCTCAACCTTAGCAACTTGAAGATGTCCGGACTTCAACTCCCAGAATTCCCCAGCCAGCGAATGCTGGCTGGGGAATTCTGGGAGTTGAAGTCCAGACATCTTCAAGTTGCCAAGGTTGAGAAACACTGATATACCCACTCATTGTCATTGTGACAGCCCCTCAAATACTGGGATGCTGCTGTGTCCCCCCCCTCTCCTTTTCCCTAGACTGGCCAGATTCAAATCCTGCACCTGTTCTTCCCGTGTTTTAGTCTCCATCTTAGCCGCTCTTCTCATCCCTTTTTCCAACGTCTCCACCGCTTTTTTGCAGTTTTGTGACCCGGATGCAGGATTCCAAAACTGGATTCTGTATTCCAGGTGAGGCCTTACTAAGGATTTACAAATCGGTCCTAATACTTCGCCTGGTATGGAGTATGGTCCCTTTGCTGTGAAGGTCTGCAGCCAAGGAAGCCAGGCCACTCCGGGTCCCCCCTGCCTCCCAACCCCAGAGGAGGAAAACCCACCTGGTAGTAGTTTCCCTGGCCATCCACACAGCCGCAGTCGGCCTCGGGGACACAGGTGTCTCCACTCAGGACGAAGCCTTCGTCGCAGAAGCAGCCGTCCGTGGGGAGGGGGCTGCACGGGGGGAGCCCTGGGGGCTTCACACAGCTGGAAGGACAGGAAGTCCCGCAGCTGCTGTAGTGGCTGTTGACGGGGCAGGAGACGGCTGGAAGGGAAGAAGCCTCAGTCACGGGAGGGGTCTCTCTCTCTCACACCAGCACAGCCTTTCACACAGGCCCCCCTCGGTTCTAGTTGGGGGGGGCACGTGATTGAGGAGGGTGCTGAGCGGGACTGTTGCCCAGGAGAGGAGAAAGGAGGAGGAGGAGAAGGGAGGAGGAGAAGGATGCAGTGAGTGGGAAAAAGAAGAAGAGGAAGAGGAGGATGAGGAAAAGATAAAGAGGAGGACGAACAGCCAAAGGGAAACTGAGAGCAGCTTCACCCAGTCGGAGGGGGAAGAGGGGGGAGGTTGGGCCATCGGGGTGCCCCAAGACTCAGCCCCTTCTCTTTCGCAGCTCACATGAAGCCACTGGGGGAGATGGCCCCCAGTTGGGAGAGGGCTGTTATCCACACATTGCTGACACCCAGGGATAGAGGTCCCGGGTGCGAGGGCAGGTGGCATGGCGTGGAAGTCCTGCCTCTGGCCCTGGAGGCTGTGAGGGTCCGGAATCTCACTTCAGAAGCCCCCCCCCCCGGCTACAGGACAATATCAAGTTCCTCTCTCGGGGTGGGGGTGGGGGCAGAACCCTACAACCAGGGGGGTCTTCTACACTCAAAACTCCTGCTTGTTCCCCATGCTTCTGTCTTGTCCATTGTGTACAAGACGTAAATGAATAAATTATCCATCCACAGGATGGATGGAAGGGAAGGAAGGAAGGAAGAAGAAAAGAAGCAAGGAGAGGACATAAAAGGAAGGAGGGAGGGAGGAAAGAAAAGAAGGAAGGCAGGAAAAGTCATGAAAGAAGAGTGGAAGAGAGGGAGAGAAATAAAGGAAAGAAAGGAAGAGAAAGGAAGAGAAAGGAAGAGAAGGAAGGAAGGAGAGTTGCTCTTTGGGCTCCCTCCCTCGCAGCCACCTGGCTGTCCAAATCTAGTCCTCTGGTTCTCCTGAGCCAGTCCCGGGTCTCCTCGGACGCCTCCCTGCCCAGCTTCCCCTCCCCCTGTCCCCAAGCGCAGCACTTACGACAGAGGGTGGAGTTCCGCCATTCCACGCACAGCCCAGCGTTGGCGCAGGAGGCCGCGTAGGCTTGCAGCCCGTGGCACACGGAGGTCTGCTGTCCTTGAGTGAGGCAGACGTCATAAATGCAGTTCTCCAGGAAACGGGCGGGGTCGACCAGAGCATGGCACTGCCCGAAGGGCCCTGGGCAGAAGGGGAAGCAGTCAGCATGGCCGCCCCAGGCCCTCCCAGGGGTGGTGGTGGGGCATCCCTTTTGCTGAACAGACAAAGGCAGGACCCCTTGCCCAGGGGAGAGAGCGTGAGGATTGGCAAGCAGACATGGGGCGCGGCTCACCTGTGCCTTTGTCTCAGCCTGGGCCCCATTGCAAAGCTTCTGCCCCCAAGCATTAGCCCTGCTCAAGGGGCCGGTCCAGTGTGCTGCCTTGCAAATGAAACAGCTCTCTGCCCTCCATCTGAACACGTCCGACTCGCACTTCTGAGGGCAGCGAGTGTGAGCTCAGAACGAGAGAGGCAGCAGTTCCACTGGGGAGCCATTCTGCTGCCCCACCAGGGAGCTTTACCTGTTGGATCTGCGATCAGGCGGCAAGCAGAATTCCTCTGAATTTCCTCTTCCAGCTTTGGGTCACATAATTCTGCTGGGCTGGAACATCTGCCAAAGGCCAGAGGGGAGAGGGGGCTCAGGACGATCCCATTAGGGTCTCCTCCTTATGGGGAGGGAGGAACCCTGAGTAGGCCCCCCCTCCCACGAAAGATGAAGAGGCATGATGGGAAGCCCCTTTCGACCCCTGGAGGGTCCTTCATCTGGAAATCCCTTCGCCTAGCCCAACAACTATGAGGGTTGGGGAGGGAGTAAGTAAGGCAGTAAATAATAAAGGAGAATATTCATAGCTCGGAGTTGAAATGAGGGGTCCTTGGTGGTCTCTGAGCTGAATTATTTTCTTGCAGGTATTTCATTGCCCAAAGTAGGGAACATCATCAGTGCAGGCTCTGTGCACCATAGCAACGGCACCTAAGACTTATATGCTGCTTCACAGGGCTTTACAGCCGTCTCTAAGCGGTTTACAAGGCTCAGCCTTGAGGTGGGCCTTCATTTGAGCCACCTTGGAAAGCAGGAAGGCTGAGGCAACCTTGAGCCGGTCAGGATCAAACTCCTGGCAGTGGGCAGAGTTTGCCTGCATTGCTGCCCTTTAACCACTGCAGCACCCTCAGTGCAACCAGGCTCAGGGACCCCTTGGAAGCCTTTGAATATTAGGAGCTCCACCTAAGGGGAAGATACTTGTAGCGCTAAGAGACTCCCATCCCTGGAGTTCTTTGGGCCATCCCCTCCACTAAATGTGCCTCTGTGAGATGGAATATATTCCCAGGAGGAGGGAGGGAGGGAGGGGAGGAACAAAGACAGCTCAATTCCCACAGTTTGTGTGGGAGAAAGAGGATGAAGATGGCTCCTCCCTAACCATTCCCAGAGCTTTTGCTTTAGAAGGGTGGTTTGCTGGCTTTACTTTGGCAAGAATCTGTCTTTAGGCAAGGAACAAACAAGACCTTTCCTTGGAAGAACCGCAATATGCTTTTCTTGATTTGGGGAGCCTGAGACTCAGCTCAGTCTAAGCCAGCAGAACATACATGCTACTGTTGTCTGGGACAAGCCAACTGTTTCCGAGTTGAGTTGAGTCTCCCGCAGGTTCTCCATCCGGCTTGAGGTTGTCATCGCCCGGATTCCCATTGAAATTACCTTTGGAGGGAGGGAAAGAGGAAACGCTTATTTCTGGCGCCCCATTTCTTTACCTGATCAACGCTTAAGCCTTCTGTTTGAAAGGGAGGCTCCCACCCTCGCCCGGGCACCAAAGAGCTGCAGGGCCAGAAACCGAAACTCATCCAGGAGAGAGGAGGAATCTCCTAACAGGGAGGACAATTAATTCCGAGTGAAATGACTTCCCTCCAGAAGCCGTGGGTTCTCCATCACTGGAGGTTTTGAAGAAGAGACTGGACGGCCACTTGGCTGGAATGGTACAGAGTCTCCTGCTTGAGCAGGGGGTTGGTCTAGAAGACCTCCAAGGTCCCTTCCAACTCTACCTCTGTTATTCTGAGCCCCGATCTTTGCTCCTGCTGATTCCAACCCTTATCGTCCTTCAAGAGTTGCCCACTCTTGTCCATAGAAGGTCCCTCCCATGCAGTGGGGAAATTCATTTTTTTTCACTCCTGTTTTCTGTGGGCGTGGCTTGGTGGGTGTGGCTTAGGGGAAGGATACTGTGAAACCCCCATTCCCTCCCCACTCGGGGGCCAGCCGGAGGGGGCATTTGCCGGTCCCGCTACCGGATCTTCAGAACCTGTCAGAACCTGCTGGGCTTCACCCCTGTGCTCCCATCTCTCACCACACAGGCCGCAGAGCAGCCCCTGGTATTCGGCCGGCATGGCCACCTCCACGTAATGGTTGCCATCAAAGCGGACACTCAGGCCAAAGTCGGTTATCAGGATGACGTAGCTGCCACTCAAGCGCACCACTATCTTGTTGCCTCCGATGTAGACGGGCAGGTTCCTCCGAGTGCCGTTGACCTGGGGAAGATTTCCCAAAAGAGTCACCTCCTGCCAGCCTCAACGAGGGAGGCTCCTCGCTGCTCTTCCCCAGGTGGGAAGGAGCCCCCTACCCTAAAAGCCCAGGCCCTCCCCAGCACACGGCTGCGTCTTTCCTTTCCTTCCCCCTCTGGGCTCAGGCCAAGCAACTGGATGGAGGCTATTCCCTCCTCCTTGTTTTCTAAGAATGAGGTAGGCCAGTGGTTCCCAAACTTGGCAACTTTAAGACTTGTGGACTTCAACTCCCAGAATTCTCCAGCCAGCAGAGCTGGCTGGAGAATTCTGGGAGTTGAAGTCCACAAGTCTTAAAGTTGCCAAGTTTGGGAACCACTGAGTTAGGCTAAAAAACTTCCCTTCCTTCTTCCTTCCAACCAGAATCCCATCCAGCCTTCTGACTGTGTCTCTCTGCGGGATGGAGGTTAAAAACAGCCTTCTGTGACACGGGCAGCTTGCAAAACGCAGGCAGGCAGGCAGGCAGGCAGGCAGGCAGGCAGGCAGCCCTCCAGGAAGGGCCACAGCCGAGCCCAATATCTCTCTTGCTAAGCCAGACAATGGTTAAGTGACTTTTGCCCATTTTACGACCTTTCTCTGCCCCAGTTCTCAAGTGAATCGCTGCGGTGGTTAAGTCAGGAATAGGTTGTTAAGTGAGTCTGGCTTCCCCATGGACTCTGCTAGTCGGGTGGTTGCAAAAGGGGATCACGTAATCCGTCATAAATATGGGTCAGCTGCCAAGCCTTTCAGTTTTGATCAGATGACCCCGGGGATGCTGCAATGGTCATAAGTGTGAAAATTGGCCCTAAGTCACTTTTTCCAGTGCCGTTGTAACTTTGAACATTCACTATGTGGATGGCTGTAAGACAAGGACTGCCTGTAGTATAGAATGAAAACACACAACAGCGGAGCTAAAAAAATTAACCATCCTACCCCCTTCTAGCACTGATGATGTTCCCTAGTTGGGCCATGAAACGTCTGCAGGAAAACAGTCAAGCTCAGAGAGCCCCAAGGACCCCACAGTCTTCCTCCTCCTCTTCCTCCTCCTCTTCTTTCTCCTCCTCCTCTTCCTCCTTCTTTTCCTCCTCCTCCTCTTCCTCCTCCTCTTCCTCCTCCCCCTAAACCCCTTTCCCTTCTAGCACTGATGATGCTCCCTAGTTGGGCCATGAAACGGCAGCAAGAACCAAGTCCAGAAAGCACCCAGGGATCCCTCCTATGTACAACTATCATGTACCCCTCTGTTCCTGAAGAGCGTAAAGAGGGACGCATCCTTTGCCTGCACAGGCCCCTCTTGCTATTTTCTGGAGTGAACGTCTCCACGCCACGCGGAAGAAGCAGTGCCTGCAGCCGGCCTTAGTGATGGGCTTTGGGGTACCCCGATCCCACCCAGGAGCCCCCAGAAGGAGGGTCCCCTTACGTTCACTTTCCTGTTCTTCAGCAGGGACACTTGGCTCCCGTGGACGGCCACGTGCACTGAGTGGACGTAAGACACGGCCCGGTTGGAGCCCCGGTGCTCATTGGTGGTGGAGACGTCAAAGGCCTCCAGGCCACGGGTGGAATTGGAGCAGGCTTTGGCCAAGGTGTAGGTGCAGTTGCCCATGAAGTGGTGGACCTGCCCGTCGAAGGTGGTGTAATGGGGGTCTCCTGAGGCAGTGCAGATTGAGGGGGCTGGGGGAGGGGGGGGACAAAAGAAATAGCAATAGCAATAGCAGTTAGACTTATATACCGCTTCATGGGGCTTTCAGCCCTCTCTAAGCGGTTTACAGAGTCAGCATATCGCCCCCCAACAACAATCCGGGTCCTCATTTTACCCACCTCGGAAGGATGGAAGGCTGAGTCAACCCTGAGCCGGTGAGGTTTGAACAGCCGAACTGCAGAACTGCAGTCAGCTGAAGTAGCCTGCAGTGCTGCATTTAACCACTGCGCCACCTCGGCTCAGCAAGGGTCCCTTCCCAAAGCAGCCAAGGTGCCCCAAGCGAAACGCCTATGCAGAGCCTCCATCGTGCAGGTTGTCCCAAAGGTGCTTCCCCCCCACCCGCCCCAAAAGACCTCTTGGTCTTTTTCCTTGAAAGCCTTTCCCTTCCCATCCGAGAAGCTTCTTCAGTTCTAACGGATTGCTGGGGCAATGGAAGGATTTATATTCTTTGCAGCTCTTATAAAGTCAGTATAAACCTTTCCATTCCTCACTAGACAGTTAGAACTGAAGAAGCTTCCGGGATGAGAAGCAAAAGGTTTTCAAGGGAAAAACCAAGACACGCTTCAAGGTGCTAGTCGTTACTTTTAAAGCCCTGCATGGTATCGGACCTGGTTACCTGAGAGACCGCCTCCTGACAGTCACCTCCCAAAGACCTATTAGATCCCACAGACTAGGCCTCCTCCGGATTCCATCTGCCGGCCAATGTCGGCTGGCGACTCCCCGGGGGAGGGCCTTCTCTGTAGCTGCTCCGGCCCTATGGAACGATCTCCCTGTTGAGATCTGGACCCTCACTACCCTTCCGGTCTTCCGCAAAGCAACTAAGACCTGGCTGTTCCGGCAGGCCTGGGGCTGTTGAATCTTCCAGCCCCATCCTATGATATGACTGTTGCTGAATTTTTAATTGTTGTTTTTATTTTTGTACCCCCCTTCCCTTCTTATTGTTATACGCCCTGAGTCTTCCGGGAGTAGGGCGGCATACAAGCTAAATAAAACTCAAACTCAAGAACAACTTATCATCCCTAACCTCCACCCATCTGCCCCACAACTGCAAAACAGGAGGCCTCCTGGGGACATTGTCTTCCCCAAGAAGCCACATGGCCTCCAAGGTGATTGGCAAGTGCCAACCCACAGAGAAGCCAAAGAGACAGAAGCCAGGCAGAAAAGAACATGGTGCTTCTTGCCTGATCTTCTCAAGAGGGCCTGCATCCCCTGAGACAGTTGGGTCTATGGGAGGAGGTGTAGGCTCAGGTGGGCAAAGAAAAGGAGCCAAGTTAGCATCACCCTTCCAACTGTCACTCATCCCTTCACAGAGCAAGAAGGTGTATTCTTCCCAAACAGCAACATGGGTTGAGGAACATTCATCCCTTAGGAGAAGGGAATGAGGTCTTCTTAGCAATGGAACAAGAAGAACAACCTATGACCCTTCAACCTCCACCTATTACGCCCATCCCTGGGAACCTGGGTGATTTCAGGTACATCTTTCAAGCGTTGCCATTTGGGGGCAGGATTACCTGGCGTAGTGGGCTCCGTGGTTGTAGGTGTGGGTTCTGGTGGACAAAGAAAAGAAGGCAGGTTTAGGATCAACCCCCCTAATAGCACTTAGACGTATGTATCGCTTCCTAGTGCTTTACAGTTCTCTCTAAGCAGTTTACCACCTCTTGCCCCAACAATTTGGGTCCTTGTTTTACCGACCCTGGAAGGATGGAAGTCAACCTTGAACTGGTGAGAATTGAACTGCCAAACTGCTGGCAGTCATCAGAATCAGCCTGAAATACTGCATGAGGTATTAGGTATAAGTTAGGATCAACCCTCCGATGGTCATTCATCCCTTAGGAGAAGGGAATGAGGTCTTCTTAGCAATGGAACAAGAAGAACATCCTATTGGCCTTCAACCTCCACCTATTACGCCCATCCCTGGGAACCTGGGTGATTTCAGGTACATCTTTCAAGCGTTGCCGTTTGGGGGGCAGGATTACCTGGCGTAGTGGGCTCCGCGGTTGTAGGTGTTGGTTCTGGTGGACAAAGGAAAGAAGGCAGGTTTAGGATCAACCCCCCTAATAGCACTTAGACGTACGTACTGCTTCCTAGTGCTTTACAGTTCTCTCTAAGCAGTTTAAATTTAACTTTAACTTTTAATAGATTTATATGCCGCCCAATCCCGTAGGACTCCGGGCGGCTTACACAAAAAGTTAATATAAGAAGTTAAAATAAAGAACAATTTAAAAAGAAACAATTTAAAAAGAAACAATTTTAAAAACAATGCACTCAATCTGGGTGGGGCTGAACCTCATTCCTGAAGTCAACAGCCCCAGGCCTGCCGGAACAGCCAGGTTTTAGTGGCTTTTCGGAAGGCCGAGAGAGTGGGGAGGGTCCAGATCTCTACAGGTAGTTCATTCCACAGGGTCGGAGCAGCTACAGAGAAGACCCTCCTCCGAGGAGCCGCCAGCCGGCATTGTCTGGTCGACGGCACCCCGAGAAGGCCCAGTCTGTGAGTTATTATCGGCCGTTGGGAGGTATGTGGCAGGAGGTGGTATCCAGGTCCTAGGCCATGTAGGGCTTTAAAGGTGATGACCAGGACCTTGAAGTGTGTGCAGAGACCGATCGGAAGCCAGTGCAGCTCGCGGAGGATAGGTGTAATATGGGTGTATCTAGGTACACCCCATATCGCTCGTGCGGCTGCGTTCTGGACTAACTGTAATCTCCGAACACTTTTCAGGGGCAGCCCCATGTAAAGCGCATTACAGTAATCGAGCTTAGAGGTGACGAGGGCATGAGTGACCATTCAAAGTGCCTCCCGGTCCAGATAGAGCCGCAACTGGTGCACCAGGCGAACCTGGGCAAAGGCCCCCCTGGCCACAGCCGACAAGTGATGTTCTAACGTCCGCTGCGAATCCAGGAGGACACTCAAGTGGCAGACCCTCTCTGAGGGGTGTAGAATTTCACCCCCAAGGCTAAGGGATGGAATATCTGGACTATCCTTGGGAGGTAACATCAATAGCTACTCGGTCTTGTCTGGATTGAGTGCAAGCTTGTTTGCTCCCATCCAGACCATGACAGCCTCCAGGCACAGGCACATCACTTCTACCACTTTGCTGAGTTGGCACAGGGCGGACAGATACAATTGAGTATCGTCTGCGTACTGATGGTATTTGATTCCGTGCCGGCATATGATCTCACTCAGCGGCTTCATGTAGATGTTAAATAGGAGGGGGGACAGGACCGAGCCCTGCGGCACCCCATATTTAAGGGGCCTAAGGGTCGACCTATTACGCCCATCCCTGGGAACCTGGATGATTTCAGGTACATCCTTCAAGCGTTGCCATTTGAGGGGCAGGATTACCTGGCGTAGTGGGCTCTGCGGTTGTAGGTGTCTGTTCTGGGGAACAAAAGAAACAGTTCAAGTTAGGATCAACCCTCCTGTTGTCATTTATCCCTTAGGAGAAGGGAATGAGGTCTTCTTAGCAGTGGAACAAGAAGGGCCAGAGGACATCCTATTGGCCTCCAATCTCCACCTATTACGCCCATCCCTGGGAACCTGGGTGGTGTCAGGAACGTCCTTCAAGCATTGCCGTTTGGGGGGCAGGATTACCTGGCGTAGTGGGCTCTGCGGTTGTAGGTGTTGGTTCTGGTGGACAAAGAAAAGAAGGCAGGTTTAGGATCAACCCCCCTAATAGCACTTAGACGCACGTACCGCTTCCTAGTGCTTTATAGTTCTCTCTAAGCAGTTTACCACCTCTTGCCCCAACAATTTGGGTCCTTGTTTTACCGACCCTGGAAGGATGGAAGTCAACCTTGAACTGGTGAGAATTGAACTGCCAAACTGCTGGCAGTCATCAGAATCAGCCTGAAATACTGCATGAGGTATTAGTTATAAGTTAGGATCAACCCTCTGGTGGTCATTCATCCCTTAGGAGAAGGGAATTAGGTCTTCTTAGCAATGGAACAAGAAGGGCTGGGAACATCCTATTAGCCTTCAACCTCCACCTATTACACCCATCCCTGGAAACCTGGGTGGTGTCAGTAACGTCCGTCAAGCGTTGCCATTAAAATAAATTTGAGAGGCTGATGTACCTGGAGTAGTGGGCTCCGTGGGTATAGTTGTCGGTTCTGGGGAACAAAAGAAATAGTTCAAGTTAGGCTCAACCCCCCGATGGTCATGCATCCCTTAGAAGAAGGGAATTATGTTTTCTTAGCAATGGAACAAGAAGGGCTGGGAATGTCCTGTTGGCCTCCAATCTCCACCTATTACGCCCAATCCAGGGAACCTGGGTGGTCTCAGGAACATCCTTCAAGCATTGCCATTATAATAGATTTGAGGGGCAGGATTACCTGGAGTAGTGGGCTCCGTGGGTGTAGGTGTCGGTTCTGGGGAACAAAAGAAATGGTTCAAGTTAGGCTCAAGCCTCTGATGGTCATTCATCCCTTAGGAGAAGGGAATTAGGTCTTCTTAGCAATGGAACAAGAAAGGCTGGGAACATCCTATTAGCCTTCAACCGCCACCTATTACGCCCATCCCTGGGAACTTGGGTGGTTTCAGGAACGTCCTTCAAGCCTTGCCATTAAAATAAATTTGAGAGGCAGGGCTACCTGGAGTAGTGGGCTCCGTGGGTTTAGGTGTCGGTTCTGGGGAACAAAAGAAAAAGTTCAAGTTATGATCAACCCTCCTGTTGTCATCCTCCCCTTCATCCAATGAATGGATGGAGAAACATGACACACTCCACAGCTTGAAATCCTCAATGGATGATGAGGTAGAAGGACAAATGCTGCTTCTAAGGAGGGGAAGAAACTCAACCTTTCCGGTCTTACAGTTCCACACAACATTCAACTTCGTCAAAAGGTAGGAAAATGTCAAGGAAGACACCAGGAAGGAGCAATTGCTGCCCCTGCTTTGTTCCAAGCGGAACACGGGAGAAAAGGAAAATGTCACCCAAGTGCTCACTGGGCCAGTGGTGCTGCAGGCTGGAGAGAAGGGGAATGAGGCACAGGTGTTCTCAATGAGATCTGATCACTTGCCCCGTTGGCACCTTCAGGCAAGCTGGAAGACCCCCAAGTCGCCCAACAGCTCTACTCACCACAGGCGGTGTCCTTTTCCCAGTCCCCGAGGTCGGCCCCGTTCAGTTCACATGCAGCGGCATAGGACTCCAGGCTCCTGCACAACTGCCCTCCGTCTCCCCCAGTGGCACACTGGTCATACACGCAGCTTTCAAAGTACGGCTGAGGAGGGAGGCTGCCATGGCAGGGCCTGAAAGGCCCACTTGAGGACAGAATCACTCTGCACAGACCTTCGAAATTTGCCTCTTGCACAGGGTCGCAGTGGGGTGGATCTATGGGTGGTCCTGGGCAGCTAGAGAGAGAGAGAGAGAGAAAAGTCAACATTAGAACACCCTTTGTTTGGATGCCCAAAGAGAAACGTAGTGAAACATTGTGGCTCAGTTTGCCTGCTCCTTCTGGCACGAGGAGGGTGCAAGTGGTGAAGAATTGAAAGAGGAACAACTGTGTCCCCTTTAAACACTAAATCTTTGGTGTTCCTTTCCTCTAATGGTTGGCTTTCTTATTGCCGTACAGGCTACTGCACAGGGGGTTCCACTGGCTGACCGATTCTGACTTCACAATCCATATCCTAGGCCCCGATATGGAAAACGTGGTGAAAGCCCCCTGTGATTCACAGTCACTTGCCTCCAGCCGCCATCTTCCACTCTCCAGCTGTTGCCAAATGTGTTGGTGTCAGTCACCAGCAGCCCATCTGGCTGTTGGAAATCGTCCAGCTGGCTGCCCGAGTACGTGCCACACAGCCCACAGAGGTGTCCCCTGTATCTCTCGTCCACTTGGATAAGCAGCTGCTGGTCCCCATCAAACTTCACCCGAAAGCCAAGGGGACTGTCAACCACCACGTACGGACGCTGTTCCTCCACCCGAATGTCTGACTGTAGCTTCAGAGGAAGGTTGACTTTGGCCCCATTCAACTGCAGGAAGGGAAAAGGTCAGTCTAGGGATGGTAATTCCACTGGATTCCTGGGCTTACCGGCCACCACCTGCCCCATGTCTGGTTTCACTCAATTAACCCCCCTGCTCACAAAGTTAGCAACCTCCCACCACAGGGCTGCATCGATTCCTGGGAGGACGGCTAAATGTGAAGGGGAACCCCAGGATTTCATCCATCCATCCATTCCTTTAGACAATTCTCCAGGGTTCCATACTCACGTAGACCTCTTTGTTCTTCCTCAGAGCCAGGTGGATGTTTCTCAGCGAGATGGCCACTGAGTTGAGAGCCGTCCAGTGCGGGCTGGAGCGATGTTCGTTGCGAGTGGTAATGGAGAAGCGCTCGGAGGAGTTGCTGCAGATTTGCACTGCGGTGTAATTGCACCCACCCTGGAAATGATAGAGTCGCCCGTCGAAGGTGACATAGTGAGGGTCTCCATAGATGTGACAGGTGGCCTTGTCTGGAATGTGGCAATTCAGGATGCCGTTCTGTACTTTGCAGACTTGGTCTTCTTGGCAATTGTCTGGGAAGCAGGACAAGGTTCCGTGTTCTTCGCAGCGACATCGGCCGACGCAACCCGGCTGCCAGAACGTCTCTCCTTTCTGTTGGAGAAAAGCCCAAGGAGAAGATGAGGACCCTGCCCTGTTGTGAAAGTTGCTGCAGGTTCTGTCGTGGCCGCAGAGGACGTTGCTGGGGAACAAACCTCATAATATTGATCTCCATCTACACAGCCGCAATCCTCCTGCGGCACACATTGAGCTCCGCTTAGGACAAAGCCTTTGTCGCATTCGCAATCCTCCACGCAGGGCTTGGTGCAGTTCCATGGAGCCAGTGGATTGGAGCACGTGGCGGGACAGGAAGTGGCGCACACATTGTAATGGCTGTGATCACGGCAAGGGACCCCTACAAAAGAAAGCAGGAACCACCCAGAAAGTGAGGGACGCTGCCCAAGGCCACACTCAAGGTGGGCAGTTTTAGGGTATTGTAAGTGAATACTCACTGCAGGAAGTGGCATTCCTCCAGTCGGGGAGCTGCACGCCAGATCTTTGGCAGGCATCAGCGTACGCCTCCAAAGCCCCACACAAGGCCTGCTGGGACCCATGCAGTTCACACAGGTCAAAGACGCAACTCTGGAAGAAGCTGTTGGGGTTGATTGCAGAATGGCACGCTGCCAAGGGACCCTGGCTACTGGTCAGCTGTCCGCAATAGGCCTCGGTCTCATAGAGATCCTTTAGCTCTGAGGGACAAGGTGGTGATGTTGGTGGTGGTTTACAATTAGGGGGGTCGTACTCTGCGTTGGGCACCTGCCAACTGTTCCCCAGCTGATTGGAGTTCTGGGCTTGCTCTCCATTGGGCATCATGCTGTCATCCTGCCTGAGGTTGTTGAAGTTCCCACACATGCCGCAGGTCTTGTTGAAGAAGGTGGTGGGGACCCTGATCTCCACCGAGTGATCTGTGTCGTAAGATACGATCAGCCCAAAATCCGTTTCCAGGGTGACGTAGCGTCCATCGATGTCCACCCTCAGGGCGTTGTTCAGCTTGCGCACAGAAAGCGTGGTCAGCACTTTGTCCACCTAGAAGGAGCAAGAGACAATTTGAGACGGCATTTCCCAAGGGCGGAACCCTTTGGAGGTGATCAGGGCGGGAAGAGTTGGGTTCGACATGACTAGGTCCCCCCACAGAAACAGGGACTCTGAGGATATTTCCAGCAGAGGGAGAAGAAGCATCCTAAGAAATTAACCCATCCATAAGAAATCGGAGCTGGCCACCAATCAAAGGAGGGGCTGTTACTATTGCGTTCGCACTTGTCCTTGATCAAACTGATATTCAGCCACAGGTCAGAAAATCAGATTTCCCCACCCCTCCTTCCAATCTAGAACCGTTCAGCAGAGAATGGGGAAGGAATGTAGCTTCCTTCCATTGCAAAGCACAAGTAGGCCGTGAGAAGCTGCTTTGGCTTACCAGCACTTGATCCTTGCGTCCTTTGAGGATCTCAATCCGGTGCCCGTAAACCTCCACCAGGACCCGCTGGACGTAAGAGACGGAGGGATTCCCACGGTTTTCGTTCTTGGCCTCCACGTTAAAGTAGGGCAGCCCCGTCTCATTGGCGCAGACCTTGGCCAGGGTGTAGGTGCAGGTGCCCATGAAGTGGTGCGTCTGTTTGTCAAAGGTGTTGTAATGAGGGTCGTTGTGGACGCGGCAGACCCCATATGTATGTGGGTAGCAGTTGGGGACACCGTTTTGGACTCCGCAGTAATAATGTTTAGGGCAGGAATCAGCAGAGCAGGTGAGCTGGCCACCTTGACTGGGGCAGCTGCATTTGGTGGAACAGGTGTCATCGGTCCAAAAGCCGGAGCCCACTGGGTAGTGCTTCCCCTGGTGCCAGCACCCACACTGATGGCTGGGCACACAGGTGCCATTGTAGAGGAAGAACCCGGAGTCGCACACACAGGCTTCCGTGCACGGCAGGTCGCATGTGGCCGGAGCATTTGGGTTCTTGCAGGTGGATGGACAGGCATTGGCGCACGGCTCATAGTGGCTGTTGAGTGGGCATTCAGGAGCTGCGGGAGGCAAGAAGATCTCCGTGAGCCCAGTGCTGGAGTTTGGGTTCTAAAGGACACACTGCATCCCTCAAAGGACTTGGGCCCGAGTCCCTCCCTGGGGGCGCTGTCTTCCTAGATTGCGCTCCTTGCTCTCAGGATCCCAGCCATCTCAGGCAAATAGCCTCAATTTGCCTTCCAGGAGAAGCGTGAGTTACATTCGGTGCGTCTCCAAGAGAGAGAACGTGGCGACATCTGTGCCTCTCTCCATGGGAGAGAGAGAGAAAACACCCTCCCTCCTTCCCTCCATTCCCAGACCTCCCCGTTCCCATAGATCTCTCCCGATGCTCATGGCCGATTACAGGCATGGCTGCCGGAAAACTTACGGCAGAAGGTGGCGTTCCGCCAGGGGTCGATGGCAACTCCCAGGGACCGGCAGGCGTCTGCGTAGGACTGCAAGCTCCTGCAGAGGGAGCCTGGGTCCAAGTGCAGGGCGCACTGATCATAAAGGCAGCTGTCAAAATGCCCCGTTGGATCCAAGAGGCTATGGCAAGGTCTGAATGGCCCATTGATGTCTGTCAGGCGCCCACAGAAATCGCTGCTTTCGGCTGTGTCTTTCTCATCCTCCGTGCAGACGGGATCGGATCCAGAGGAACAGCTGTAGCAAAAGAAACAGTGCGGTTTAATGCCCTACGATCTCCATCCTGGGCAACAGCTGCCATTCAGGGACAGAAGCTACAAACCTGGTGAGGTTGGCCACCAGCCAGCTGTTGCCCAAGCTGGTGGAGTCAGGCTCTGCTTCCCCATGGGGGTTGAGGAAATCGTCAGTAGGATCCCCGTTGTAGTTTCCGCACAGGCCGCAGACCTCCCCCTTGTACGTGCTGAGGAGGGACACTTCCACCTGGTGGTCTCCGTCAAACTTGACTCTCAACCCAAAATCCGTAGAAACCATCGTGTAAAAGCCGCTGGGCAAGATCTCCACGCCCCGCACTGGGGTGGAGGGGACGACGACTGGCTCCCCATCGACCTAGAAAGAGGTTCCGGCGTCACTTTAGGCAGCTCAGGAGCAACGGTGCCCTTTTGTATCCCAACCACAAAGCCCGGCCCTCCTTCAGCAGCAGCAGCAGCAGTTCCACCTACCGTGACCCTTCCTCCCTTTCCCAGGGTGACCCGGATGCCCAGGACATCCACGGCCACACTCTCCACGTAGGAGACGTGTGTGTGGTCCCCTCGGTGCTCGTTGCTTGCTTCCACATTGAAGTAGGGGAGCAGAGAGTTGTTTCGGTCACACAGTTGGGAGAGAGTGTAGGTGCAGTTGCCCATGAAGTGGTGCGTCTGCTTGTCAAAAGTGTAATAATGGGGGTCACCCGACACCAGGCAGGACTCTGGAAAGAAGAAAGGGAGGTCAGACACGGCCGGTGTGAGCTCATAGGAAATGGGAGGACGCACTTTGGACAGGAACAAGGGAGCTTTGGGCGCCCCCTTCGTTTTTAGCAGCTTGGAACGGTCCAAGGACCTCGAAGCTTTCCTTGTACGTGACAACAATCCAATTCCTGCCCTTCTCCTCTTCCCAGGACTCCACGTCAAAGCCCCAAACCCATCGGAAGATGGAAGTTTAAGCTTTGGCCTCAAAGATCCTCACCTTGGGTGGGCGGAGGTGGCTTCTGTGTGGATGTAGATATAGGGGTGGTTGATATATCACCTGAAGAGGGAAGCGACATTCATATTATATTTGGTGGACAAGGCAGGAGAGGACCTGAAATGGTTGAAGGAACTTAAACTTTGTACTTGACAGAGTAGCAGAGGATGCACTTTTGAAAGCAGCAACAGAGTTTTGGGGCCCTGATCTGGAGGCCACTCCTACCCCCTCTAACAAGCACCCTTCTCCACTGTGCCCAGGAGTCTTGGGGAACATATGAGAATGAAGATTGGAGGGGCAGGATTACCTGGCGTAGTGGGCTCCGTGGGTGTAGGTGTCGGTTCTGGTAAAGAAAAGAAACAGTTCAAGTTAGGATCAACCCTCCTGTTGTCCTTCATCCCTTAGGAGAAGGGAATTAGGTCTTCTTAGCAATGGAACAAGAAGGGCCAAGGACATCCTATTGGCCTCCAACCTCCACCTATTACGCCCATCCCTGGGAACCTGAGTGGTTTCAGCAACGTCCTTCAAGCGTTGCAATTATAATAGATTGGAGGGGCAGGATTACCTGGAGTAGTGGGCTCCGTGGGTCTAGGTGTTGGTTCTGGTAAAGAAAGGAAACAGTTCAAGTTATGATCAACCCTCCTGTTGTCCTTCATCCCTTAGCAGAAGGGAATTAGGAGTTCGTAGCAATGGAACAAGAAGGACCAGAGGACATCCTATTGGCCTTCAATCACCACCTATTACGCCCATCCCTGGGAACCTGGGTGATCTCAGGAAGGTCCTTCAAGCGTTGCCGTTTGGGGGGCAGGATTACCTGGCGTAGTGGGCTCCGCGGTTGTAGGTTCTGGTGGACAAAGAAAAGAAGGCAGGTTTAGGATCAACCCCCCTAATAGCTCTTAGACGTACGTACCGCTTCCTAGTGCTTTAGAAGTTCTCTCTAAGCAGTTTACCACCTCTTGCCCCAACAATTTGGGTCCTTGTTTTACCGACCCTGGAAGGATGGAAGTCAACCTTGAACTGGTGAGAATTGAACTGCCAAACTGCTGGCAGTCATCAGAATCAGCCTGAAATACTGCATGAGGTATTAGGTATAAGTTAGGATCAACCCTCTGGTGGTCATTCATCCCTTAGGAGAAGGGAATTAGGTCTTCTTAGCAATGGAACAGGAAGGGCTGGGAACAACCTATGACCCTTCAACCTCCACCTATTACGCCCATCCCTGGGAACCTGGGTGATTTCAGGTACATCTTTCAAGCGTTGCCATTTGGGGGCAGGATTACCTGGCGTAGTGGGCTCCGCGGTTGTAGGTGTCGGTTCTGGTGGACAAAGAAAAGAAGGCAGGTTTAGGATCAACCCCCCTAATAGCACTTAGACGTACGTACCACTTCCTAGTGCTTTACAGTTCTCTCTAACAGTTTACAAGATTGGGGGCAAAAGAAGAAGGGGAAGGCAGAAAAGGAGGTGGCTGGATGGGGTCACTGAAGCAGTCGGTGTGAGGTTAAATGGACTCCGGAGGATGGTAGAGGACAGGAAGGCCGGGAGGAACGTTGTCCATGGGGTCACAAACACAAACATAAACTTTGCTCTGTACTTGACAGAGTAGCAGAGGATGCACTTTTGAAAGCAGCAACAGAGTTTTGGGGCCCTGATCTGGAGGCCACTCCTACCCCCTCTAACAAGCACCCTTCTCCATTTTGCCCAGGAGTCTTGGGGAACATATGAGAGTGAAGATTGGAGGGGAAGGATTACCTGGAGTAGTGGGCTCCGTGGGTTTAGGTGTTGGTTCTGGGGAACAAAAGAAAAAGTCCTAGTTAGGATCAACCCTCTGATAGTCATTCATCCCTTAGGAGAAGGGAATTAGGTCTTCTTAGCAATGGAACAAGAAGGACCAGAGGACATCCTATTGGCCTCCAATCTCTTAGCAATGGAACAAGAAGGGCTGGGAACAACCTATGAGCCTTCAACCGCCACCTATTACGCCCATCCCTGGGAACTTGGGTGGTTTCAGGAACGTCCTTCAAGCGTTGCCATTAAAATAAATTTGAGAGGCAGGGCTACCTGGAGTAGTGGGCTCCGTGGGTTTAGGTGTCGGTTCTGGGGAACAAAAGAAAAAGTTCAAGTTATGATCAACCCTCCTGTTGTCATCCTCCCCTTCATCCAAGGGAGGGTGCATTGGATGGAGAAACATGACACACTCCACAGCTTGAAATCCTCAATGGATGATGAGGTAGAAGGACAAATGCTGCTTCTAAGGAGGGGAAGAAACTCAACCTTTCCGGTCTTACAGTTCCACACAACATTCAACTTCGTCAAAAGGTAGGAAAATGTCAAGGAAGACACCAGGAAGGAGCAATTGCTGCCCCTGCTTTGTTCCAAGCGGAACACGGGAGAAAAGGAAAATGTCACCCAAGTGCTCACTGGGCCAGTGGTGCTGCAGGCTGGAGAGAAGGGGAACGAGGCACAGGTGTTCTCAATGAGATCTGATCACTTGCCCCGTTGGCACCTTCAGGCAAGCTGGAAGACCCCCAAGTCGCCCAACAGCTCTACTCACCACAGGCGGTGTCCTTTTCCCAGTCCCCGAGGTCGGCCCCGTTCAGTTCACATGCAGCGGCATAGGACTCCAGGCTCCTGCACAACTGCCCTCCGTCTCCCCCAGTGGCACACTGGTCATACACGCAGCTTTCAAAGTACGGCTGAGGAGGGAGGCTGCCATGGCAGGGGCTGAAAGGCCCACTTGAGGACAGAATCACTCTGCACAGACCTTCGAAATTTGCCTCTTGCACAGGGTCGCAGTGGGGTGGATCTATGGGTGGTCCTGGGCAGCTAGAGAGAGAGAGAGAGAGAAAAGTCAACATTAGAACACCTTTTGTTTGGATGCCCAAAGAGAAACGTAGTGAAACATTGTGGCTCAGTTTGCCTGCTCCTTCTGGCACGAGGAGGGTGCAAGTGGTGAAGAATTGAAAGAGGAACAACTGTGTCCCCTTTAAACACTAAATCTTTGGTGTTCCTTTCCTCTAATGGTTGGCTTTCTTATTGCCGTACAGGCTACTGCACAGGGGGTTCCACTGGCTGACCGATTCCGACTTCACAATCCATATCCTAGGCCCCGATATGGAAAACGTGGTGAAAGCCCCCTGTGATTCACAGTCACTTGCCTCCAGCCGCCATCTTCCACTCTCCAGCTGTTGCCAAATGTGTTGGTGTCAGTCACCAGCAGCCCATCTGGCTGTTGGAAATCGTCCAGCTGGCTGCCCGAGTACGTGCCACACAGCCCACAGAGGTGTCCCCTGTATCTCTCGTCCACTTGGATAAGCAGCTGCTGGTCCCCATCAAACTTCACCCGAAAGCCAAGGGGACTGTCAACCACCACGTACGGACGCTGTTCCTCCACCCGAATGTCTGACTGTAGCTTCAGAGGAAGGTTGACTTTGGCCCCATTCAACTGCAGGAAGGGAAAAGGTCAGTCTAGGGATGGTAATTCCACTGGATTCCTGGGCTTACCGGCCACCACCTGCCCCATGTCTGGTTTCACTCAATTAACCCCCCTGCTCACAAAGTTAGCAACCTCCCACCACAGGGCTGCATCGATTCCTGGGAGGACGGCTAAATGTGAAGGGGAACCCCAGGATTTCATCCATCCATCCATTCCTTTAGACAATTCTCCAGGGTTCCATACTCACGTAGACCTCTTTGTTCTTCCTCAGAGCCAGGTGGATGTTTCTCAGCGAGATGGCCACTGAGTTGAGAGCCGTCCAGTGCGGGCTGGAGCGATGTTCGTTGCGAGTGGTAATGGAGAAGCGCTCGGAGGAGTTGCTGCAGATTTGCACTGCGGTGTAATTGCACCCACCCTGGAAATGATAGAGTCGCCCGTCGAAGGTGACATAGTGAGGGTCTCCATAGATGTGACAGGTGGCCTTGTCTGGAATGTGGCAATTCAGGATGCCGTTCTGTACTTTGCAGACTTGGTCTTCTTGGCAATTGTCTGGGAAGCAGGACAAGGTTCCGTGTTCTTCGCAGCGACATCGGCCGACGCAACCCGGCTGCCAGAACGTCTCTCCTTTCTGTTGGAGAAAAGCCCAAGGAGAAGATGAGGACCCTGCCCTGTTGTGAAAGTTGCTGCAGGTTCTGTCGTGGCCGCAGAGGACGTTGCTGGGGAACAAACCTCATAATATTGATCTCCATCTACACAGCCGCAATCCTCCTGCGGCACACATTGAGCTCCGCTTAGGACAAAGCCTTTGTCGCATTCGCAATCCTCCACGCAGGGCTTGGTGCAGTTCCATGGAGCCAGTGGATTGGAGCACGTGGCGGGACAGGAAGTGGCGCACACATTGTAATGGCTGTGATCACGGCAAGGGACCCCTACAAAAGAAAGCAGGAACCACCCAGAAAGTGAGGGACGCTGCCCAAGGCCACACTCAAGGTGGGCAGTTTTAGGGTATTGTAAGTGAATACTCACTGCAGGAAGTGGCATTCCTCCAGTCGGGGAGCTGCACGCCAGATCTTTGGCAGGCATCAGCGTACGCCTCCAAAGCCCCACACAAGGCCTGCTGGGACCCATGCAGTTCACACAGGTCAAAGACGCAACTCTGGAAGAAGCTGTTGGGGTTGATTGCAGAATGGCACGCTGCCAAGGGACCCTGGCTACTGGTCAGCTGTCCGCAATAGGCCTCGGTCTCATAGAGATCCTTTAGCTCTGAGGGACAAGGTGGTGATGTTGGTGGTGGTTTACAATTAGGGGGGTCGTACTCTGCGTTGGGCACCTGCCAACTGTTCCCCAGCTGATTGGAGTTCTGGGCTTGCTCTCCATTGGGCATCATGCTGTCATCCTGCCTGAGGTTGTTGAAGTTCCCACACATGCCGCAGGTCTTGTTGAAGAAGGTGGTGGGGACCCTGATCTCCACCGAGTGATCTGTGTCGTAAGATACAATCAGCCCAAAATCCGTTTCCAGGGTGACGTAGCGTCCATCGATGTCCACCCTCAGGGCGTTGTTCAGCTTGCGCACAGAAAGCGTGGTCAGCACTTTGTCCACCTAGAAGGAGCAAGAGACAATTTGAGACGGCATTTCCCAAGGGCGGAACCCTTTGGAGGTGATTGGGACGGGAAGAGTTGGGTTCAACATGACTAGGTCCCCCCACAGAAACAGGGACTCTGAGGATATTTCCAGCAGAGGGAGAAGAAGCATCCTAAGAAATTAACCCATCCATAAGAAATCGGAGCTGGCCACCAATCAAAGGAGGGGCTGTTACTATTGCGTTCGCACTTGTCCTTGATCAAACTGATATTCAGCCACAGGTCAGAAAATCAGATTTCCCCACCCCTCCTTCCAATCTAGAACCGTTCAGCAGAGAATGGGGAAGGAATGTAGCTTCCTTCCATTGCAAAGCACAAGTAGGCCGTGAGAAGCTGCTTTGGCTTACCAGCACTTGATCCTTGCGTCCTTTGAGGATCTCAATCCGGTGCCCGTAAACCTCCACCAGGACCCGCTGGACGTAAGAGACGGAGGGATTCCCACGGTTTTCGTTCTTGGCCTCCACGTTAAAGTAGGGCAGCCCCGTCTCATTGGCGCAGACCTTGGCCAGGGTGTAGGTGCAGGTGCCCATGAAGTGGTGCGTCTGTTTGTCAAAGGTGTTGTAATGAGGGTCGTTGTGGACGCGGCAGACCCCGTATGTATGTGGGTAGCAGTTGGGGACACCGTTTTGGACTCCGCAGTAATAATGTTTAGGGCAGGAATCAGCAGAGCAGGTGAGCTGGCCACCTTGACTGGGGCAGCTGCATTTGGTGGAACAGGTGTCATCAGTCCAAAAGCCGGAGCCCACTGGGTAGTGCTTCCCCTGGTGCCAGCACCCACACTGATGGCTGGGCACACAGGTGCCATTGTAGAGGAAGAACCCAGAGTCGCACACACAGGCTTCCGTGCATGGCAGGTCGCATGTGGCCGGAGCATTTGGGTTCTTGCAGGTGGATGGACAGGCATTGGCGCACGGCTCATAGTGGCTGTTGAGTGGGCATTGAGGAGCTGCGGGAGGCAAGAAGATCTCTGTGAGCCCAGTGCTGGAGTTTGGGTTCTAAAGGACACACTGCATCCCTCAATGGACTTGGGCGCGAGTCCCTCCCTGGGGGCGGTGTCTTCCTAGATTGCGCTCCTTGCTCTCAGGATCCCAGCCATCTCAGGCAAATAGCCTCAATTTGCCTTCCAGAAGAAGCGTGAGTTACATTCGGTGTGTCTCCAAGAGAGAGAACGTGGCGACATCTGTGCCTCTCTCCATGGGAGAGAGAGAGGAAACACCCTCCCTCCTTCCCTTCATTCCCAGACCTTCCCGTTCCCATAGATCTTTCCCGATGCTCATGGCCGATTACAGGCATGGCTGCCGGAAAACTTACGGCAGAAGGTGGCGTTCCGCCAGGGGTCGATGGCAACTCCCAGGGACCGGCAGGCGTCTGCGTAGGACTGCAAGCTCCTGCAGAGGGAGCCTGGGTCCAAGTGCAGGGCGCACTGATCATAAAGGCAGCTGTCAAAATGCCCCGTTGGATCCAAGAGGCTATGGCAAGGTCTGAATGGCCCATTGATGTCTGTCAGGCGCCCACAGAAATCGCTGCTTTCGGCTGTGTCTTTCTCATCCTCCGTGCAGACGGGATCGGATCCAGAGGAACAGCTGTAGCAAAAGAAACAGTGCGGTTTAATGCCCTACGATCTCCATCCTGGGCAACAGCTGCCATTCAGGGACAGAAGCTACAAACCTGGTGAGGTTGGCCACCAGCCAGCTGTTGCCCAAGCTGGTGGAGTCAGGCTCTGCTTCCCCATGGGGGTTGAGGAAATCGTCAGTAGGATCCCCGTTGTAGTTTCCGCACAGGCCGCAGACCTCCCCCTTGTACGTGCTGAGGAGGGACACTTCCACCTGGTGGTCTCCGTCAAACTTGACTCTCAACCCAAAATCCGTAGAAACCATCGTGTAAAAGCCGCTGGGCAAGATCTCCACGCCCCGCACTGGGGTGGAGGGGACGACGACTGGCTCCCCATCGACCTAGAAAGAGGTTCCGGCGTCACTTTAGGCAGCTCAGGAGCAACGGTGCCCTTTTGTATCCCAACCACAAAGCCCGGCCCTCCTTCAGCAGCAGCAGCAGCAGTTCCACCTACCGTGACCCTTCCTCCCTTTCCCAGGGTGACCCGGATGCCCAGGACATCCACGGCCACACTCTCCACGTAGGAGACGTGTGTGTGGCCCCCTCGGTGCTCGTTGCTTGCTTCCACATTGAAGTAGGGGAGCAGAGAGTTGTTTCGGTCACACAGTTGGGAGAGAGTGTAGGTGCAGTTGCCCATGAAGTGGTGCGTCTGCTTGTCAAAAGTGTAATAATGGGGGTCACCCGACACCAGGCAGGACTCTGGAAAGAAGAAAGGGAGGTCAGACACGGCCGGTGTGAGCTCATAGGAAATGGGAGGATGTACTTTGGACAGGAACAAGGGAGCTTTGGGTGCCCCCTTCGTTTTTAGCAGCTTGGAACGGTCCAAGGACCTCGAAGCTTTCCTTGTAGGTGACAACAATCCAATTCCTGCCCTTCTCCTCTTGCCAGGACTCCACGTCAAAGCCCCAAACCCATCGGAAGTGGGAAGTTTAAGCTTTGGCCTCAAAGATCCTCACCTTGGGTGGGCGGATGTGGCTTCTGTGTGGATGTAGATATAGGGGTGGTTGATATATCACCTGAAGAGGGAAGCGACATTCATATTATATTTGGTGGACAAGGCAGGAGAGGACCTGAAATGGTTGAAGGAACTTAAACTTTGTACTTGACAGAGTAGCAGAGGATGCACTTTTGAAAGCAGCAACAGAGTTTTGGGGCCCTGATCTGGAGGTCACTCCTACCCCCTCTAACAAGCACCCTTCTTCACTGTGCCCAGGAGTCTTGGGGAACACACGAGAGTGAAGATGCCCTCCTTTTCCAGAACAATTCAGTGATGTTGGGGCACATCCCTGTGTTCCTATGAAATGTGACCTCTTGATAGAGAAGAAGCGAAGTTAGGCTCAACCCTCCGATGGTCATTCATCCCTTAGAAGAAGGGGAATAGTTGTTCTTAGCAATGGAACAAGAAGGGTCAAGGACATCCTATTGGCCTCCAATCACCACCTATTACGCCCATCCCTGGGAACCTGAGTGGTTTCAGGAACGTCCTTCAAGTGTTCCCATTAAAATAAATTTGAGAGGCAGGGCTACCTGGAGTAGTGGGCTCCGTGGGTTTAGGTGTCGGTTCTGGGGAACAAAAGAAAAAGTTCAAGTTAGGATCAACCCTCCTGTTGTCCTTCATCCCTTAGGAGAAGGGAATTAGGTCTTCTAAGCAATGGAACAAGAAGGACCAGAGGACATCCTATTGGCCACCAACCTCCACCTATTACGCCCATCCCTGGGAACCTGGGTGGTCTCAGGAAGGTCCTTCAAGCGTTGCCGTTTGGGGGGCAGGATTACCTGGCGTAGTGGGCTCCGCGGTTGTAGGTGTCGGTTCTGGTGGACAAAGAAAAGAAGGCAGGTTTAGGATCAACCCCCCTAATAGCACTTAGACGTACGTACCGCTTCCTAGTGCTTTACAGTTCTCTCTAACAGTGTACAAGATTGGGGGCAAAAGAAGAAGGGGAAGGCAGAAAAGGAGGTCGCTGGATGGGGTCACCGAAGCAGTCGGTGTGAGGTTAAATGGACTCTGGAGGATCGTAGAGGACAGGAAGGCCGGGAGGAACGTTGTCCATGGGGTCACAAAGACAAACATAACCTTTGCTCTGTACTTGACAGAGTAGCAGAGGATGCACTTTTGAAAGCAGCAACAGAGTTTTGGGGCCCTGATCTGGAGGTCACTCCTAGCCCCTCTAACAAGCACCCTTCTCCACTGTGCCCAGGAGTCTTGGGGAACATATGAGAGTGAAGATTGGAGGGGCAGGATTACCTGGAGTAGTGGGCTCCGTGGATGTAGGTGTCGGTTCTGGTAAAGAAAGGAAACAGTTCAAGTTATGATCAACCCTCCTGTTGTCCTTCATCCCTTAGGAGAAGGGAATTAGGTCTTCTTAGCAATGGAACAAGAAGGGCCAGAGGACATACTGTTGGCCTTCAATCACCACCTATTACGCCCATCCCTGGGAACCTGGGTGGTTTCAGGAACGTCCCTCAAGTGTTGCAATTATAATAGATTGGAGGGGCAGGATTACCTGGAGTAGTGCGCTCTGTGGGTGTAGGTGTTGGTTCTGGTAAAGAAAAGAAACAATTCAAGTTATGATCTGTGCCCAGGAGTCTTGGGGAACATATGAGAGTGAAGATTGGAGGGGCCAGAGGACATACTGTTGGCCTCCAACCTCCACCTATTACGCCCATCCCTGGGAACCTGGGTGGTCTCAGGAACGTCCATCAAGCGTTGTCATTATAATAGATTTGAGGGGAAGGATTACCTGGAGTAGTGGGCTCCGTGGGTGTAGGTGTCGGTTCTGAGGAACAAAAGAAATAGTTCAAGTTAGGCTCAACCCCCGCGATGGTCATTCATCCCTTAGGAGAAGGGTATTAGGTCTTCTTAGCAATGGAACAGGAAGGGCTGGGAACAACCTATGACCCTTCAACCTCCACCTATTACGCCCATCCCTGGGAACCTGGGTGGTCTCAGGAAGGTCCCTCAAGCGTTGCAATTATAATAGATTGGAGGGGCAGGATTACCTGGAGTAGTGCGCTCTGTGGGTGTAGGTGTTGGTTCTGGTAAAGAAAAGAAACAATTCAAGTTATGATCAACCCTCTGGTGGTCCTTCATCCCTTAGGAGAAGGGAATTAGGTCTTCTTAGCAATGGAACAAGAAGGGCCAGAGGACATACTGTTGGCCTCCAACCTCCACCTATTACGCCCATCCCTGGGAACCTGGGTGGTCTCAGGAACGTCCATCAAGCGTTGTCATTATAATAGATTTGAGGGGAAGGATTACCTGGAGTAGTGGGCTCCGTGGGTGTAGGTGTCGGTTCTGAGGAACAAAAGAAATAGTTCAAGTTAGGCTCAACCCCCGCGATGGTCATTCATCCCTTAGGAGAAGGGAATTAGGTCTTCTTAGCAATGGAACAGGAAGGGCTGGGAACAACCTATGACCCTTCAACCTCCACCTATTACGCGCATCCCTGGGAACCTGGGTGATTTCAGGTACATCTTTCAAGCGTTGCCATTTGGGGGCAGGATTACCTGGCGTAGTGGGCTCCGCGGTTGTAGGTGTCAGTTCTGGTGGACAAAGAAAAGAAGGCAGGTTTAGGATCAACCCCCCTAATAGCACTTAGACGTACGTACCACTTCCTAGTGCTTTACAGTTCTCTCTAAGCAGTTTACCACCTCTTGCCCCAACAATTTGGGTCCTTGTTTTACCGACCCTGGAAGGATGGAAGTCAACCTTGAACTGGTGATAATTGAACTGCCAAACTGCTGGCAGTCATCAGAATCAGCCTGAAATACTGCATGAGGTATTAGGTATAAGTTAGGATCAACCCTCCGATGGTCATTCATCCCTTAGGAGAAGGGAATTAGGTCTTCTTAGCAATGGAACAAGAAGAACATCCTATTGGCCTCCAATCTCCACCTATTACGCCCATCCCTGGGAACCTGAGTGGTTTCAGGAACGTCCTTCAAGTGTTCCCATTAAAATAAATTTGAGAGGCAGGGCTACCTGGAGTAGTGGGCTCCGTGGGTTTAGGTGTCGGTTCTGGGGAACAAAAGAAAAAGTTCAAGTTAGGATCAACCCTCCTGTTGTCCTTCATCCCTTAGGAGAAGGGAATGAGGTCTTCTTAGCAATGGAACAAGGAGGGCCAGAGGACATCCTATTGGCCTCCAATCTCCACCTATTACGCCCATCCCTGGGAACCTGGGTGGTTTCAGGAACGTCCTTCAAGCGTTGCCGTTTGGGGGGCAGGATTACCTGGCGTAGTGGGCTCTGCGGTTATAGGTGTTGGTTCTGGTGGACAAAGGAAAGAAGGCAGGTTTAGGATCAACCCCCCTAATAGCACTTAGACGTACGTACCACTTCCTAGTGCTTTACAGTTCTCTCTAACAGTGTACAAGATTGGGGGCAGAAGAAGAAGGGGAAGGCAGAAAAGGAGGTCGCTGGATGGGGTCACTGAAGCAGTCGGTGTGAGGTTAAATGGACTCTGGAGGATCGTAGAGGACAGGAAGGCCGGGAGGAACGTTGTCCATGGGGTCACAAACACAAACATAAACTTTGCTCTGTACTTGACAGAGTAGCAGAGGATGCACTTTTGAAAGCAGCAACAGAGTTTTGGGGCCCTGATGTGGACGCCACTCCTACCCCCTCTAACAAGCACCCTTCTCCACTGTGCCCAGGAGTCTTGGGGAATATATGAGAGTGAAGATTGGAGGGGCAGGATTACCTGGAGTAGTGGGCTCCGTGGGTTTAGGTGTCGGTTCTGGTAAAGAAAGGAAACAGTTCAAGTTAGGATCAACCCTCCTGTTGTCCTTCATCCCTTAGGAGAAGGGAATTATGTCTTCTTAGCAATGGAACAAGAAGGGCTGGGAATGTCCTGTTGGCCTTCAATCTCCACCTATTACGCCCATCCCTGGGAACTTGGGTGGTTTCAGGAACGTCCTTCAAGCGTTGCCATTAAAATAAATTTGAGAGGCAGGGCTACCTGGAGTAGTGGGCTCCGCGGTTGTAGGTGTCAGTTCTGGTGGACAAAGAAAAGAAGGCAGGTTTAGGATCAACCCCCCTAATAGCACTTAGACGCACGTACCACTTCCTAGTGCTTTACAGTTCTCTCTAAGCAGTTTACCACCTCTTGCCACAACAATTTGGGTCCTTGTTTTACCAACCCTGGAAGGATGGAAGTCAACCTTGAACTGGTGAGAATTGAACTGCCAAACTGCTGGCAGTCATCAGAATCAGCCTGAAATACTGCATGAGGTATTAGGTATAAGTTAGGATCAACCCTCCGATGGTCATTCATCCCTTAGGAGAAGGGAATTAGGTCTTCTTAGCAATGGAACAAGAAGAACATCCTATTGGCCTCCAATCTCCACCTATTACGCCCATCCCTGGGAACCTGGGTGGTTTCAGGAACGTCCTTCAAGTGTTGCCATTAAAATAAATTTGAGAGGAAGGGCTACCTGGAGTAGTGGGCTCCGTGGGTGTAGGTGTCGGTTCTGGGGAAAAAAAGACATAGTTCAAGTTAGGATCAACCCTCCTGTTGTCCTTCATCCCTTAGGAGAAGGGAATTAGGTCTTCTTAGCAATGGAACAAGAAGGACAAGAGGACATCCTATTGGCCTCCAACCTCCACCTATTACGCCCATCCCTGGGAACCTGGGTGGTTTCAGGAACGTCCTTCAAGCGTTGCCATTAAAATAAATTTGAGAGGCAGGGCTACCTGGAGTAGTGGGCTCCGTGGATGTAGGTGTCAGTTCTGGTAAAGAAAGGAAACAGTTCAAGTTATGATCAACCCTCCTGTTGTCCTTCATCCCTTAGGAGAAGGGAATTAGGTGTTCTTAGCAATGGCACAGGAAGGGCCAGAGGACATCCTATTGGCCTTCAATCTCCACCTATTACGCCCATCCCTGGGAACTTGGGTGGTTTCAGGAACGTCCTTCAAGCGTTGCCATTAAAATAAATTTGAGAGGCAGGGCTACCTGGAGTAGTGGGCTCCGTGGGTTTAGGTGTCGGTTCTGGGGAACAAAAGAAAAAGTTCAAGTTATGATTAACCCTCCTGTTGTCATCCTCCTCTTCAGCCAAGGGAGGGTGCATTGGATGGGGAAACATGACACACTCCACAGCTTGAAATCCTCAATGGATGATGAGGTATGATGTGCCAGTGCCTGGAAGCTGTTAGGGTCTGGATGAAAGTGAACAAACTCGCACTCAATCCTGACAAGACCGAATGGCTGTGGATGTTGCCCCCTAAGGACAGTCCATCCAGTCCGTCCTTAACCCTGGGGGGAGAAAAATTCCCCCCCTCAGAGAGGGTTCGCAATTTGGGGGTCCTCCTGGACCCGCAGCTGACCTTTGAACACCACCTTCAGCTGTGACCAGGGGGGGCCTTTGCCCAGGATCACCTGGTGCACCAATTGTGGCCCTATTTTGACCGTGAGGCACTTCAGACAGTCACTCATGCCCTCGTCATCTCAAGACTGGATTACTGTAATGCGCTCTACTTGGGGCTGCCCCTGAAAAGTGTTCGGAGATATAGGGGTGGTTGATATATCACCTGAAGAGGGAAGCGACATTTATATTTTGAGTATAAGGTCTTGAAATGGTTGAAGGAACTTGAACTTCGCTTTGTACTTGGCCACAGTCCCTTCTCACCCTAGTAGCATTGTCGGATGAAGTAGAGTCTTCAGGGACATTGTTAACGGGTGCATAGCACCATTTAACGAACATCCAAGAAGGCGGTCATAGTGAGAGAAGCTCCAACAATTCTGGGGAAAATACTCAGCTGAGCAAAATCTTCTTCTCTTCCGAGACATCAGGACGGCACCCCAATCCCAAGATCCGTCAGAAGAGGAGAAGGGAGCAAATGATCTGATTCAGTCTGAAAGGCACTTACCCTGGGAAGGAGTGGGGCGTGTCAGTGTGGTTGTGGGTCCAGGAGTGGATGTTGTCCGTGCTGTAAAAGGAAATGACACTTGTATGTTCCTCTAAGATTGAGAAATGTGAAGGATCATTCAAACATCACCAAGTCTCCCTGACCCATCTTGAACCCCACTTGAGCTTGTGACCAGATACTCCTTCGCGGAGGAGGAGGAGGCAAAGAGAAGAAGGAAGCATCTCTATCACGTGACCCACACTCTGAAGCCATCCTTGTGCTAACCGAGGTCAGATTTAAACCCTTGGGGTGGGTTCCTAGGGATTTGGGTCCCTCCTTATTCACACTGGGGAAAAGCCCGAATTGTGGAAGATGCCCAGTAATGTTTCTATGATGTGCCAGGCCCCACCTCTGGGAAAGGAATAAAGGGCGAAATCTTACACGGGCAGTCACTGTCCTGTACAGAGATGTCATCCACGGCCACGTCGCTGCGGAAGTCCTCTCCCCGCACTCCTTCCAGCAGTATCTAGGAAGAGGAGAAGGTCTCCAGTATGTCTCGAGAAGGGATAAACGCCATGATATCAGCCAGATGTTTGGTTGTAAAGCTGCCACTCTCATCCTTACCTTCACCCTGCCTTGGTGAGCTATGCTGAACTCTCCTGTCTTCCAACGGTTGCCCTTGCTTCCCGTTTCCGACCAGACCAGGAAAGGTGGCGCATCATCCAAGATGACATAGAAGTGCAGCGCCATCTTTTGGGCGACGCCGTACATATGATACCAGAAGCTGAAGCACATGGGCCCCTGAAGGTCGCACGTGGGGCTGACCAAATGCGCCACATCCCCAGGGCGGGCATCGCTTCCTGCCAGGTAAATGAAGTAGCCCCCTAAAGAAAGAGACAGAGGTCAAAACAACGTGGATCCTCAGAGATGCGAAGAGACAGTTCCGTGCAATCCAAGCTGCCTGGGGTTCCTCAGAGATAAGGACCCAGAGTAGCTCTCCTGGTCTGACGCCTTGAACTTCCAAGGACACACCCTATCCTTCCGTCAACCCTGGCAAGTGCTGCAACCTCTCTCCCGCAAGACTCTCCTCCTTGGCCTGTGGGTCCTACATCCCACAAGGAGGACTCCTTCCTGGAAGGTGGCCCAGATGGGAGTGCAGCAGCAAGGAAACAATCTGGGAGCAGGGAGGCGGCAACAGCTAAATGTTCAGTTCTGCATATTTCAATCCCTAAATTGGAAGCCAGGAAGAAAACTCGCGGACGTGTCCAAGCAGAGGCTCCATAACGTTCATCTCTCAGGCCTTTAGCACACCACGATCAGAACTCTCCACTGATGAGTGACAGAAAATGCCATTTTGTTATTTTGGACTTTGTTTTAAAGAGAAAGATTTGCCTTTCTTGACTAGGGTCCCCTTTGGGGGGGTTGTTTGGCCCTTGTTTTCTTCTTCTGCACCACATACAGTCCTATGGACTTAGTTGGGTGCTACTTAAGGGTTCAAATGAATAAAATAATTGTTCCCCTCTTGGAGATTCAATAGTTGGGATTGTTACACTGAGGAGGTCTTGGATTCCTTCCGATCAATGGCCCTTTACAGCTGTAAGATGCCACCAAAGAAGGAAAAGAAGAAGACCAGGGCCCCAGCCTCACCTCCAGTGGTGTGGTCATACAAGGGTCCTGTGTTTGGCGAGGGTGTTGGGCCTTTGTGTCGTTTCCAGTCAATGTTGTCGGTGGACGATTGGTTCCAGGAACAGAAATCCTTCTCAAAAGTGCAGGAGAAACCGCAAGGGACCAAGGGACCTAGGAACACAAGAGAAAGGAGGGCGGGGTGCGTTGTTGGCAGAAAGGTCTGGAGATCCAGAAAGGGCTGCGAATCAACAACAAAGGAGGAGGGGGGGGAACAGGAGGCAGCCAATGATGCAGGGAGTGTTACAGATGGAGGGTGATGAGAATTCCAACTGGCAAAATGAGGTGGCTGCTTTGGGTAGCTCTGTGCAATATTCAGCCCTCATGGGCCGGGACTCTCTGCCTCTCCACCAGCAATATTTCCACAAAGAGAAAATACTCTTGTGCAGGTGGGAGAAGGTGATCAGGAACGGAGCTCCATGGACTCTCAATCGACAGCCGACAAGGAAAGCTGGAAGGCCCCCAAGTCGCCCAACAGCTCTACTCACCACAGGCGGTGTCCTTTTCCCAGTCCCCGAGGTCGGCCCCGTTCAGTTCGCATGCAGCGGCATAGGCCTCCAGGCTCCTGCACAACTGCCCTCCGTCTCCCCCGGTGGCACACTGGTCATACACGCAGCTTTCAAAGTACGGCTGAGGAGGGAGGCTGCCATGGCAGGGGCTGAAAGGCCCACTTGAGGACAGAATCACTCTGCACAGACCTTCGAAATCTGCCTCTTGCACAGGGTCGCAGTGGGGTGGATCGATGGGTGGTCCTGGGCAGCTACAGAGAGAGAGAGAGAAAAGTCAACATTAAAACACCCTTTGTTTGGATGCCCAAAGAGAAACGTAGTGAAACATTGTGGCTCAGTTTGCCTGCTCCTTCTGGCACGAGGAGGGTGCAAGTGGTGAAGAATTGAACGAGGAACAACTGTGTCCCCTTTAAACACTAAATCTTTGGGGTTCCCTTCCTCTAATGGTTGGCTTTCTTATCGCCGTACAGGCTACTGCACAGTGGGTTCCACTGGCTGACCGATTCCGACTTCACAATCCATATCCTAGGCCCCGATAGGGAAAACGTGATGAAAACACCCCGTGGTTCACAGTCACTTGCCTCCAGCCGCCATCTTCCACTCTCCAGCTGTTGCCAAATGTGTTGGTGTCGGTCACCAGCAGCCCATCTGGCTGTTGGAAATCGTCCAGCTGGCTGCCCGAGTACGTGCCACACAGCCCACAGAGGTGTCCCCTGTATCTCTCGTCCACTTGGATAAGCAGCTGCTGGTCCCCATCAAACTTCACCCGAAAGCCAAGGGGACTGTCAACCACCACGTACGGACGCTGTTCCTCCACCCGAATGTCTGACTGTAGCTTCAGAGGAAGGTTGACTTTGGCCCCATTCAACTGCAGGAAGGGAAAAGGTCAGTCTAGGGATGGTAATTCCACTGGATTCCTGGGCTTACCGGCCACCACCTGCCCCATGTCTGGTTTCACTCAATTAACCCCCCTGCTCACAAAGTTAGCAACCTCCCACCACAGGGCTGCATCGATTCCTGGGAGGACGGCTAAATGTGAAGGGGAACCCCAGGATTTCATCCATCCATCCATTCCTTTAGACAATTCTCCAGGGTTCCATACTCACGTAGACCTCTTTGTTCTTCCTCAGAGCCAGGTGGATGTTTCTCAGCGAGATGGCCACTGAGTTGAGAGCCGTCCAGTGCGGGCTGGAGCGATGTTCGTTGCGAGTGGTGATGGAGAAGCGCTCGGAGGAGTTGCTGCAGATTTGCACTGCGGTGTAATTGCACCCACCCTGGAAATGATAGAGTCGCCCGTCGAAGGTGACATAGTGAGGGTCTCCGTAGATGTGACAGGTGGCCTTGTCTGGAATGTGGCAATTCAGGATGCCGTTCTGTACTTTGCAGACTTGGTCTTCTTGGCAATTGTCTGGGAAGCAGGACAAGGTTCCGTGTTCTTCGCAGCGACATCGGCCGACGCAACCCGGCTGCCAGAACGTCTCTCCTTTCTGTTGGAGAAAAGCCCAAGGAGAAGATGAGGACCCTGCCCTGTTGTGAAAGTTGCTGCAGGTTCTGTCGGGGCCGCAGACGATGTTGCTGGGGAACAAACCTCATAATATTGATCTCCATCTACACAGCCGCAATCCTCCTGCGGCACACATTGAGCTCCGCTTAGGGACAAAGCCTTTGTCGCATTCGCAATCCTCCACGCAAGGCTTGGTGCAGTTCCATGGAGCCAGTGGATTGGAGCACGTGGCGGGACAGGAAGTGGCGCACACATTGTAATGGCTGTGATCATGGCAAGGGACCCCTACAAAAGAAAGCAGGAACCACCCAGAAAGTGAGGGACGCTGCCCAAGGCCACACTCAAGGTGGGCACTTTTAGGGTATTGTAAGTGAATACTCACTGCAGGAGTGGCATTCCTCCAGTCGGGGAGCTGCACGCCAGATCTTTGGCAGGCATCAGCGTACGCCTCCAAAGCCCCACACAAGGCCTGCTGGGACCCATGCAGTTCACACAGGTCAAAGACGCAACTCTGGAAGAAGCTGTTGGTGTTGATTGCAGAATGGCAAGCTGCCAAGGGACCCTGGCTACTGGTCAGCTGTCCGCAATAGGCCTCGGTCTCATAGCGATCCTTTAGCTCTGAGGGACAAGGTGGTGGTGGTGGTGGTGTTTTACAATAGGGGCGGTCGTACTCTGCGTTGGGCACCTGCCAACTGTTCCCCAGCTGATTGGAGTTCTGGGCTTGCTCTCCATTGGGCATCATGCTGTCATCCTGCCTGAGGTTGTTGAAGTTCCCACACATGCCGCAGGTCTTGTTGAAGAAGGTGGTGGGGACCCTGATCTCCACCGAGTGATCTGTGTCGTAAGATACGATCAGCCCAAAATCCGTTTCCAGGGTGACGTAGCGTCCATCGATGTCCACCCTCAGGGCGTTGTTCAGCTTGCGCACAGAAAGCGTGGTCAGCACTTTGTCCACCTAGAAGGAGCAAGAGATGATTTGAGACGGCATTTCCCAAGGGAGGAACCCTCTGGAGGTGATCGGGACGGGAAGAGTTGGGTTCGACATGACTAGGTCCCCCCACAGAAACAGGGACTCTGAGGATATTTCCAGCAGAGGGAGAAGAAGCATCCTAAGAAATTAACCCATCCATAAGAAATCAGAGCTGGCCACCAATCAAAGGAGGGGCTGTTACTATTGCGTTCGCACTTGTCCTTGATCAAACTGATATTCAGCCACAGGTCAGAAAATCAGATTTCCCCACCCCTCCTTCCAATCTAGAACCGTTCAGCAGAGAATGGGGAAGGAATGTAGCTTCCTTCCATTGCAAAGCACAAGTAGGCCGTGAGAAGCTGCTTTGGCTTACCAGCACTTGATCCTTGCGTCCTTTGAGGATCTCAATCCGGTGCCCGTAAACCTCCACCAGGACCCGCTGGACGTAAGAGACGGAGGGATTCCCACGGTTTTCGTTCTTGGCCTCCACGTTAAAGTAGGGCAGCCCCGTCTCATTGGCGCAGACCTTGGCCAGGGTGTAGGTGCAGGTGCCCATGAAGTGGTGTGTCTGTTTGTCAAAGGTGTTGTAATGAGGGTCGTTGTGGACGCGGCAGACCCCGTATGTATGTGGGTAGCAGTTGGGGACACCGTTTTGGACTCCGCAGTAATAATGTTTAGGGCAGGAATCAGCAGAGCAGGTGAGCTGGCCACCTTGACTGGGGCAGCTGCATTTGGTGGAACAGGTGTCATCGGTCCAAAAGCCGGAGCCCACTGGGTAGTGCTTCCCCTGGTGCCAGCACCCACACTGATGGCTGGGCACACAGGTGCCATTGTAGAGGAAGAACCCAGAGTCGCACACACAGGCTTCCGTGCATGGCAGGTCGCATGTGGCCGGAGCATTTGGGTTCTTGCAGGTGGATGGACAGGCATTGGCGCACGGCTCATAGTGGCTGTTGAGTGGGCATTCAGGAGCTGCGGGAGGCAAGAAGATCTCCGTGAGCCCAGTGCTGGAGTCTGGGTTCTAAAGGACACACTGCATCCCTCAATGGACTTGGGCACGAGTCCCTCCCTGGGGGCGGTGTCTTCCTAGATTGCGCTCCTTGGTCTCAGGATCCCAGCCATCTCAGGCAAATAGCCTCAATTTGCCTTCCAGGAGAAGCGTGAGTTACATTCGGTGTGTCTCCAAGAGAGAGAACGTGGCGACATCTGTGCCTCTCTCCATGGGAGAGAGAGAGAAAACACCCTCCCTCCTTCCCTTCATTCCCAGCCGTCCCCGTTCCCATAGATCTTTCCCGATGCTCATGGCCGATTACAGGCATGGCTGCCGGAAAACTTACGGCAGAAGGTGGCGTTCCGCCAGGGGTCGATGGCAACTCCCAGGGACCGCAGGCGTCTGCGTAGGACTGCAAGCTCCTGCAGAGGGGAGCCTGGGTCCAAGTGCAGGGCGCACTGATCATAAAGGCAGCTGTCAAAATGCCCCGTTGGATCCAAGAGGCTATGGCAAGGTCTGAATGGCCCATTGATGTCTGTCAGGCGCCCACAGAAATCGCTGCTTTCGGCTGTGTCTTTCTCATCCTCCGTGCAGACGGGATCGGATCCAGAGGAACAGCTGTAGCAAAAGAAACAGTGCGGTTTAATGCCCTACGATCTCCATCCTGGGCAACAGCTGCCATTCAGGGACAGAAGCTACAAACCTGGTGAGGTTGGCCACCAGCCAGCTGTTGCCCAAGCTGGTGGAGTCAGGCTCTGCTTCCCCATGGGGGTTGAGGAAATCGTCAGTAGGATCCCCGTTGTAGTTTCCGCACAGGCCGCAGACCTCCCCCTTGTACGTGCTGGGGAGGGACACTTCCACCTGGTGGTCTCCGTCAAACTTGACTCTCAACCCAAAATCCGTAGAAACCATCGTGTAAAAGCCGCTGGGCAAGATCTCCACGCCCCGCACTGGGGTGGAGGGGACGACGACTGGCTCCCCATCGACCTAGAAAGAGGTTCCGGCGTCACTTTAGGCAGCTCAGGAGCAACGGTGCCCTTTCGTATCCCAACCACAAAGCCCGGCCCTCCTTCAGCAGCAGCAGCAGTTCCACCTACCGTGACCCTTCCTCCCTTTCCCAGGGTGACCCGGATGCCCAGGACATCCACGGCCACACTCTCCACATAGGAGACGTGTGTGTGGCCCCCTCGGTGCTCGTTGCTTGCTTCCACATTGAAGTAGGGGAGCAGAGAGTTGTTTCGGTCACACAGTTGGGAGAGAGTGTAGGTGCAGTTGCCCATGAAGTGGTGCGTCTGCTTGTCAAAAGTGTAATAATGGGGGTCACCCGACACCAGGCAGGACTCTGGAAAGAAGAAAGGGAGGTCAGACACGGCCGGTGTGAGCTCATAGGAAATGGGAGGACGTACTTTGGACAGGAACAAGGGAGCTTTGGGCGCCCCCTTCGTTTTTAGCAGCTTGGAACGGTCCAAGGACCTCGAAGCTTTCCTTGTAGGTGACCACAATCCAATTCCTGCCCTTCTCCTCTTCCCAGGACTCCACGTCAAAGCCCCAAACCCATCGGAAGATGGAAGTTTAAGCTTTGGCCTCAAGGATCCTCACCTTGGGTGGGCGGAAGTGGCTTCTGTGTGGATGTAGATATAGGGGTGGTTGATATATCACCTGAAGAGGGAAGCGACATTCATATTATATTTGGTGGACAAGGCAGGAGAGGACCTGAAATGGTTGAAGGAACTTAAACTTTGCTCTGTACTTGACAGAGTAGCAGAGGATGCACTTTTGAAAGCAGCAACAGAGTTTTGGGGCCCTGATCTGGAGGCCACTCCTACCCCCTCTAACAAGCACCCTTCTTCACTGTGCCCAGGAGTCTTGGGGAACACACGAGAGTGAAGATGCCCTCCTTTTCCAGAACAATTCAGTGATGTTGGGGCACATCCCTGTGTTCCTATGAAATGTGACCTCTTGATAGCAAGAGAAGGTTGGCCATTGCCTTGTGAAAAGGGAGGAAAGCCTTGGGGGGAAAAGGGGGAAAGTGGGATTCCCCTATGGATATTGTCCCACATGACTTCCAAGGTATGAGCTAAAGGACCTCTATGGGGCAGACTCCAAGCTCACTATAGGGCTGGCATTTTTTCCTAGTGGGACATGTAGTTGGATCGAGGCCAGAGCTGTCCTCCAAGAACTGCCCCTAAGACCCCCAGCATTACCTGAGTCATTACCTCTAAATGAAGAGCATCTAAAGAGCCCCTTGATGCTGGTGAAGGAGGAGAGTGCAAAAGCTGGCTTGGAACTTAACGTTAAGAAAACTCTCAATTCCTGGCAAATAGATGGGGAAGAAATGGAGGGAGGGACGGATTTTATTTTCCTGGGCTCCAAGGTCACCGCAGGTGGAGACTGCAGCCAAGAAATTAAAAGAGGCTTGCTCCTGGGGAGGAAAGCGATGGCAAATCTAGACAGCCTACTAAAAAGCAGGGATATTACCTGCCAACAAAATGGCATATAGTCAAAGCTATAATTTCCCCAGTTACAATGTGTGGCTGTGGAAGTTTGGCCATAAGGGAGGCTGAGAGCCAAAGAATGGAGGAGGCCTTTGAACTCTGGTGCTGGAGAAGACTCCTGCGAGTCCCTTGGACGGCAAGGCATTCCGGCCGGTCACTCTTAGAGGAGATCCACCCTGGCTCCTCTTTAGAAGGCCAGATCCTGAAGAGGAAACTCAAATCCTTTGACCACCTAAAGAGAAGGAAGGACTCCCTGGAGAAGAGCCTCATGGTGGAAAAGATTGAGGGCAGAAGAAGAAGGGGAAGGCAGAGAAGGAGGCGGCTGGATGGGGTCACCGAAGCAGCCGGTGTGAGGTTAAATGGACTCTGGAGGATGGTAGAGGACAGGAAGGCCGGGAGGAACGTTGTCACACCACCACCTCTTGCCACAACAATTTGGGTCCTTGTTTTACCGACCCTGGAAGGATGGAAGTCAACCTTGAACTGGTCAGAATTGAACTGCCAAACTCCTGGCAGTCATCAGAATCAGCCTGAAATACTGCATGAGGTATTAGGTATAAGTTAGGATCAACCCTCCGATGGTCATTCATCCCTTAGGAGAAGGGAATTAGGTCTTCTTAGCAATGGAACAAGAAGAACATCCTATTGGCCTCCAATCTCCACCTATTATGCCCATCCCTGGGAACCTGAGTGGTTTCAGGAACGTCCTTCAAGTGTTCCCATTAAAATAAATTTGAGAGGCAGGGCTACCTGGAGTAGTGGGCTCCGTGGGTTTAGGTGTCGGTTCTGGGGAACAAAAGAAAAAGTTCAAGTTAGGATCAACCCTCCTGTTGTCCTTCATCCCTTAGGAGAAGGGAATTAGGTGTTCTTAGCAATGGAACAAGAAGGGCCAAGGACATCCTATTGGCCTCCAATCTCCACCTATTACGCCCATCCCTGGGAACCTGGGGGGTTTCAGGAAGGTCCTTCAAGCGTTGCCGTTTGGGGGGCGGGATTACCTGGCGTAGTGGGCTCTGCGGTTGTAGGTGTCGGTTCTGGTGGACAAAGAAAAGAAGGCAGGTTTAGGATCAACCCCCCTAATAGCACTTAGACGTACGTACCACTTCCTAGTGCTTTACAGTTCTCTCTAACAGTGTACAAGATTGGGGGCAGAAGAAGAAGGGGACGGCAGAGAAGGAGGTGGCTGGATGGGGTCACCGAAGCAGTCGGTGTGAGGTTAAATGGACTCCGGAGGATGGTAGAGGACAGGAAGGCCGGGAGGAACGTTGTCCATGGGGTCACAAACACAAACATAAACTTTGCTCTGTACTTGACAGAGTAGCAGAGGATGCACTTTTGAAAGCAGCAACAGAGTTTTGGGGCCCTGATCTGGAGGTCACTCCTAGCCCCTCTAACAAGCACCCTTCTCCACTGTGCCAGGAGTCTTGGGGAACATATGAGAGTGAAGATTGGAGGGGCAGGATTACCTGGAGTAGTGGGCTCCGTGGGTGTAGGTGTCGGTTCTGGTAAAGAAAGGAAACAGTTCAAGTTAGGATCAACCCTCCTGTTGTCCTTCATCCCTTAGGAGAAGGGAATTAGGTCTTCTTAGCAATGGAACAAGAAGGGCCAGAGGACATACTGTTGGCCTTCAATCTCCACCTATTACGCCCATCCCTGGGAACCTGAGTGGTTTCAGGCACGTCCTTCAAGCGTTGCCATTTGGGGGGCAGGATTACCTGGCGTAGTGGGCTCCGTGGGTGTAGGTGTCGGTTCTGGGGAACAAAAGAAACAGTTCAAGTTAGGATCAACCCCCCCGATGGTCATTCATCCCTTAGGAGAAGGGAATTAGGTCTTCTTAGCAATGGAACAAGAAGGGCCAGAGGACATACTGTTGGCCTTCAATCTCCACCTATTACGCCCATCCCTGGGAACCTGGGTGGTTTCAGGAACGTCCCTCAAGCGTTGCAATTATAATAGATTGGAGGGGCAGGATTACCTGGAGTAGTGCGCTCTGTGGGTGTAGGTGTTGGTTCTGGTAAAGAAAAGAAACAATTCAAGTTATGATCAACCCTCTGGTGGTCCTTCATCCCTTAGGAGAAGGGAATTAGGTCTTCTTAGCAATGGAACAAGAAGGGCCAGAGGACATCCTATTGGCCTCCAACCTCCACCTATTACGCCCATCCCTGGGAACCTGGGTGGTCTCAGGAACGTCCATCAAGCGTTGTCATTATAATAGATTTGAGGGGAAGGATTACCTGGAGTAGTGGGCTCCGTGGGTGTAGGTGTCGGTTCTGAGGAACAAAAGAAATAGTTCAAGTTAGGCTCAACCCCCACGATGGTCATTCATCCCTTAGAAGAAGGGAATTAGGTCTTCTTAGCAATGGAACAGGAAGGGCTGGGAACAACCTATGACCCTTCAACCTCCACCTATTACGCCCATCCCTGGGAACCTGGGTGATTTCAGGTACATCTTTCAAGCGTTGCCATTTGGGGGCAGGATTACCTGGCGTAGTGGGCTCCGCGGTTGTAGGTGTCAGTTCTGGTGGACAAAGAAAAGAAGGCAGGTTTAGGATCAACCCCCCTAATAGCACTTAGACGTACGTACCACTTCCTAGTGCTTTACAGTTCTCTCTAAGCAGTTTACCACCTCTTGCCACAACAATTTGGGTCCTTGTTTTACCGACCCTGGAAGGATGGAAGTCAACCTTGAACTGGTGAGAATTGAACTGCCAAACTGCTGGCAGTCATCAGAATCAGCCTGAAATACTGCATGAGGTATTAGGTATAAGTTAGGATCAACCCTCCGATGGTCATTCATCCCTTAGGAGAAGGGAATGGGGTCTTCTTAGCAATGGAACAAGAAGAACATCCTATTGGCCTCCAATCTCCACCTATTACGCCCATCCCTGGGAACCTGGGTGGTTTCAGGAACGTCCTTCAAGTGTTGCCATTAAAATAAATTTGAGAGGAAGGGCTACCTGGAGTAGTGGGATCCGTGGGTGTAGGTGTCGGTTCTGGGAAAAAAAAGACATAGTTCAAGTTAGGATCAACCCTCCTGTTGTCCTTCATCCCTTAGGAGAAGGGAATTAGGTCTTCTTAGCAATGGAACAAGAAGGACCAGAGGACATCCTATTGGCCTTCAACCTCCACCTATTACACCCATCCCTGGGAACTTGGGTGGTTTCAGGAACGTCCTTCAAGCGTTGCCATTAAAATAAATTTGAGAGGCAGGGCTACCTGGAGTAGTGGGCTCCGTGGGTTTAGGTGTCGGTTCTGGGGAACAAAAGAAAAAGTTCAAGTTATGATTAACCCTCCTGTTGTCATCCTCCTCTTCAGCCAAGGGAGGGTGCATTGGATGGGGAAACATGACACACTCCACAGCTTGAAATCCTCAATGGATGATGAGGTATGATGTGCCAGTGCCTGGAAGCTGTTAGGGTCTGGATGAAAGTGAACAAACTCGCACTCAATCCTGACAAGACCGAATGGCTGTGGATGTTGCCCCCTAAGGACAGTCCATCCAGTCCGTCCTTAACCCTGGGGGGAGAAAAATTCCCCCCCTCAGAGTGGATTCGCAATTTGGGGGTCCTCCTGGACCCGCAGCTGACCTTGGAACACCACCTTCGGCTGTGACCAGGGGGGGCTTTGCCCAGGATCGCCTGGTACACCAATTGTGGCCCTATTTGGACCGTGAGGCACTTCAGACAGTCACTCATGCCCTCGTCATCTCAAGACTGGATTACTGTAATGCGCTCTACTTGGGGCTGCCCCTGAAAAGTGTTCGGAGATATAGGGGTGGTTGATATATCACCTGAAGAGGGAAGCGACATTTATATTTTGAGTACAAGGTCTTGAAATGGTTGAAGGAACTTGAACTTCACTTTGTACTTGGCCACAGTCCCTTCTCACCCTAGTAGCATTGTCGGATGAAGTAGAGTCTTCAGGGACATTGTTAACGGGTGCATAGCACCATTTAACGAACATCCAAGAAGGCGGTCATAGTGAGAGAAGCTCCAACAATTCTGGGGAAAATACTCAGCTGAGCAAAACCTTCTTCTCTTCCGAGACATCAGGACTGCACCCCAATCCCAAGATCCGTCAGAAGAGGAGAAGGGAGCAAATGATCTGATTCAGTCTGAAAGGCACTTACCCTGGGAAGGAGTGGGGGGTGTCCGTGTGGTTGTGGGTCCAGGAGTTGATGTTGTCCGTGCTGTAAAAGGAAATGACACTTGTATGTTCCTCTAAGATTGAGAAATGTGAAGGATCATTCAAACATCACCAAGTCTCCCTGACCCATCTTGAACCCCACTTGAGCTTGTGACCAGATACTCCTTCGCGGAGGAGGAGGCAAAGAGAAGAAGGAAGCATCTCTATCACGTGACCCACACTCTGAAGCCATCCTTGTGCTAACCGAGGTCACATTTAAACCCTTGGGGTGGGTTCCTAGGGATTTGGGTCCCTCCTTATTCACACTGGGGGAAAAGCCCGAATTGTGGAAGATGCCCAGAAATGTTTCTATGATGTGCCAGGCCCCACCTCTGGGAAAGGAATAAAGGGCGAAATCTTACACGGGCAGTCACCGCCCTGTACAGAGATGTCATCCACGGCCACGTCGCTGCGGAAGTCCTCTCCCCGCACTCCTTCCAGCAGTATCTAGGAAGAGGAGAAGGTCTCCAGTATGTCTCGAGAAGGGATAAACGCCATGATATCAGCCAGATGTTTGGTTGTAAAGCTGCCACTCTCATCCTTACCTTCACCCTGCCTTGGTGAGCTATGCTGAACTCTCCTGTCTTCCAACGGTTGCCCTTGCTTCCCGTTTCCGACCAGACCAGGAAAGGTGGCGCATCATCCAAGATGACATAGAAGTGCAGCGCCATCTTTTGGGCGACGCCGTACATATGATACCAGAAGCTGAAGCACATGGGCCCCTGAAGGTCACACGTGGGGCTGACCAAATGCGCCACATCCCCAGGGCGGGCATCGCTTCCTGCCAGGTAAATGAAGTAGCCCCCTAAAGAAAGAGACAGAGGTCAAAACAACGTGGATCCTCAGAGATGCGAAGAGACATTTCCGTGCAATCCAAGCTGCCTGGGGTTCCTCAGAGATAAGGACCCAGAGTAGCTCTCCTGGTCTGACGCCTTGAACTTCCAAGGACACACCCTATCCTTCCGTCAACCCTGGCAAGTGCTGCAACCTCTCTCCCGCAAGACTCTCCTCCTTGGCCTGTGGGTCCTACATCTCCATCCCACAAGGAGGACTCCTTCCTGGAAGGTGGCCCAGATGGCAGTGCAGCAGCAAGGAAACAATCTGGGAGCAGGGAGGCGGCAACAGCTAAAGGTTCAGTTCTGCATATTTCAATCCCTAAATTGGAAGCCAGGAAGAAAACTCGCGGACGTGTCCAAGCAGAGGCTCCATAACGTTCATCTCTCAGGCCTTTAGCACGCCACGATCAGAACTCTCCACTGATGAGTGACAGAAAATGCCATTTTGTTATTTTGGACTTTGTTTTAAAGGGAAAGAGTTGCGTTTCTTGACTAGGGTCCCCATTGGGGCGGGGGGTTGTTTGGCCCTTGTTTTCTTCTTCTGCACCACATACAGTCCTATGGACTTAGTTGGGTGCTACTTAAGGGTTCAAATGAATAAAATAATTTTTCCCCTCTTGGAGATTCAATAGTTGGGATTGTTACACTGAGGAGGTCTTGGATTCCTTCCGATCAATGGCTCTTTACAGCTGTAAGATGCCACCAAAGAAGGAAAAGAAGAAGACCAGGGTCCCAGCCTCACCTCCAGTGGTGTGGTCATACAAGGGTCCTGTGTTTGGCGAGGGTGTTGGGCCTTTGTGTCGTTTCCAGTCAATGTTGTCGGTGGACGATTGGTTCCAGGAACAGAAATCCTTCTCAAAAGTGCAGGAGAAACCGCAAGGGACCAAGGGACCTAGGAACACAAGAGAAAGGAGGGCGGGGTGCGTTGTTGGCAGGAAGGTCTGGAGATCCAGAAAGGGCTGCGAATCAACAATAAAGGAGGAGTGGGGGGGGGGAACAGGAGGCAGTCAATGATGCAGGGAGTGTTACAGATGGAGGGTGATGAGAATTCCAACTGGCAAAATGAGGTGGCTGCTTTGGGTAGCTCTGTGCAATGTTCAGCCCCCATGGGCCAGGACTCTCTGCCTCTCCACCAGCAATATTTCCACAAAGAGAAAATACTCTTGTGCAGGTGGGAGAAGGTGATCAGGAACGGAGCTCCATGGACTCTCAATTGACAGCCGACAAGGAAAGCTGGAAGGCCCCCAAGTCGCCCAACAGCTCTACTCACCACAGGCGGTGTCCTTTTCCCAGTCCCCGAGGTCGGCCCCGTTCAGTTTGCATGCAGCGGCATAGGCCTCCAGGCTCCTGCACAACTGCCCTCCGTCTCCCCCGGTGGCACACTGGTCATACACGCAGCTTTCAAAGTACGGCTGAGGAGGGAGGCTGCCATGGCAGGGCCTGAAAGGCCCACTTGAGGACAGAATCACTCTGCACAGACCTTCGAATTCTGCCTCTTGCACAGGGTCGCAGTGGGGTGGATCGATGGGTGGTCCTGGGCAGCTAGAGAGAGAGAGAGAGAAAAGTCAACATTAGAACACCTTTTGTTTGGATGCCCAAAGAGAAACGTAGTGAAACATTGTGGCTCAGTTTGCCTGCTCCTTCTGGCACGAGGAGGGTGCAAGTGGTGAAGAATTGAACGAGGAACAACTGTGTCCCCTTTAAACACAAAATCTTTGGTGTTCCCTTCCTTTAATGGTTGGCTTTCTTATCTCTGTACAGGCTACTGCACAGTGGGTTCCACTAGCTGACCGATTCCGACTTCACAATCCATATCCTAGGCCCCGATATGGAAAACGTGGTGAAAGCCCCCTGTGATTCACAGTCACTTGCCTCCAGCCGTCATCTTCCACTCTCCAGCTGTTGCCAAATGTGTTGGTGTCGGTCACCAGCAGCCCATCTGGCTGTTGGAAATCGTCCAGCTGGCTGCCCGAGTACGTGCCACACAGCCCACAGAGGTGTCCCCTGTATCTCTCGTCCACTTGGATAAGCAGCTGCTGGTCCCCATCAAACTTCACCCGAAAGCCAAGGGGACTGTCAACCACCACGTACGGAAGCTGTTCCTCCACCCGAATGTCTGACTGTAGCTTCAGAGGAAGGTCGACTTTGGCACCATTCAACTGCAGGAAGGGAAAAGGTCAGTCTAGGGATGGTAATTCCACTGGATTCCTGGGCTTACCGGGCCACCACCTGCCCCATGTCTGGTTTCACTCAATTAACCCCCCTGCTCACAAAGTTAGCAACCTGGCACCACAGGGCTGCATCAATTCCTGGGAGGACAGCTAAATGTGAAGGGGAACCCCAGGATTTCATCCATCCATCCATTCCTTTAGACAATTCTCCAGGGTGCCATACTCACATAGACCTCTTTGTTCTTCCTCAGAGCCAGGTGGATGTTTCTCAGCGAGATGGCCACTGAGTTGAGAGCCGTCCAGTGCGGGCTGGAGCGATGTTCGTTGCGAGTGGTGATGGAGAAGCGCTCGGAGGAGTTGCTGCAGATTTGCACTGCGGTGTAATTGCACCCACCCTGGAAATGATAGAGTCGCCCGTCGAAGGTGACATAGTGAGGGTCTCCATAGATGTGACAGGTGGCCTTGTCTGGAATGTGGCAATTCAGGATGCCGTTCTGTACTTTGCAGACTTGGTCTTCTTGGCAACTGTCTGGGAAGCAGAACAAGGTTCCGTGTTCTTCGCAGCGACATCGGCCGACGCAACCCGGCTGCCAGAACGTCTCTCCTTTCTGTTGGAGAAAAGCCCAAGGAGAAGATGAGGACCCTGCCCTGTTGTGAAAGTTGCTGCAGGTTCTGTCGTGGCCGCGGAGGACGTTGCTGGGGAACAAACCTCATAATATTGATCTCCATCTACACAGCCGCAATCCTCCTGCGGCACACATTGAGCTCCGCTTAGGACAAAGCCTTTGTCGCATTCGCAATCCTCCACGCAAGGCTTGGTGCAGTTCCATGGAGCCAGTGGATTGGAACACGTGGCGGGACAGGAAGTGGCGCACACATTGTAATGGCTGTGATCATGGCAAGGGACCCCTACAAAAGAAAGCAGGAACCACCCAGAAAGTGAGGGACGCTGCCCAAGGCCACACTCAAGGTGGGCAGTTTTAGGGTATTGTAAGTGAGTACTCACTGCAGGAAGTGGCATTCCTCCAGTCGGGGAGCTGCACGCCAGATCTTTGGCAGGCATCAGCGTACGCCTCCAAAGCCCCACACAAGGCCTGCTGGGACCCATGCAGTTCACACAGGTCAAAGACGCAACTCTGGAAGAAGCTGTTGGGGTTGATTGCAGAATGGCACGCTGCCAACGGACCCTGGCTACTGGTCAGCTGTCCGCAATAGGCCTCGGTCTCATAGAGATCCTTTAGCTCTGAGGGACAAGGTGGTGATGTTGGTGGTGGTTTACAATTAGGGGGGTCGTACTCTGCGTTGGGCACCTGCCAACTGTTCCCCAGCTGATTGGAGTTCTGGGCTTGCTCTCCGTTGGGCATCATGCTGTCATCCTGCCTGAGGTTGTTGAAGTTCCCACACATGCCGCAGGTCTTGTTGAAGAAGGTGGTGGGGACCCTGATCTCCACCGAGTGATCTGTGTCGTAAGATACAATCAGCCCAAAATCCGTTTCCAGGGTGACGTAGCGTCCATCGATGTCCACCCTCAGGGCGTTGTTCAGCTTGCGCACAGAAAGCGTGGTCAGCACTTTGTCCACCTAGAAGGAGCAAGAGACAATTTGAGACGGCATTTCCCAAGCGAGGAACCCTTTGGAGGTGATCGGGATGGGAAGAGTTGGGTTCGACATGACTAGGTCCCCCCACAGAAACAGGGACTCTGAGGATATTTCCAGCAGAGGGAGAAGAAGCATCCTAAGAAATTAACCCATCCATAAGAAATCGGAGCTGGCCACCAATCAAAGGAGGGGCTGTTACTATTGCGTTCGCACTTGTCCTTGATCAAACTGATATTCAACCAGAGGTCAGAAAATCAGATTTCCCCACCCCTCCTTCCAATCTAGAACCGTTCAGCAGAGAATGGGGAAGGAATGTAGCTTCCTTCCATTGCAAAGCACAAGTAGGCCGTGAGCAGCTGCTTTGGCTTACCAGCACTTGATCCTTGCGTCCTTTGAGGATCTCAATCCGGTGCCCGTAAACCTCCACCAGGACCCGCTGGACGTAAGAGACGGAGGGATTCCCACGGTTTTCGTTCTTGGCCTCCACGTTAAAGTAGGGCAGCCCCGTCTCATTGGCGCAGACCTTGGCCAGGGTGTAGGTGCAGGTGCCCATGAAGTGGTGCGTCTGTTTGTCAAAGGTGTTGTAATGAGGGTCGTTGTGTACGCGGCAGACCCCGTATGTATGTGGGTAGCAGTTGGGGACACCGTTTTGGACTCCGCAGTAATAATGTTTAGGGCAGGAATCAGCAGAGCAGGTGAGCTGGCCACCTTGACTGGGGCAGCTGCATTTGGTGGAACAGGTGTCATCGGTCCAAAAGCCGGAGCCCACTGGGTAGTGCTTCCCCTGGTGCCAGCACCCACACTGATGGCTGGGCACACAGGTGCCATTGTAGAGGAAGAACCCGGAGTCGCACACACAGGCTTCCGTGCACGGCAGGTCGCATGTGGCCGGAGCATTTGGGTTCTTGCAGGTGGATGGACAGGCATTGGCGCACGGCTCATAGTGGCTGTTGAGTGGGCATTCAGGAGCTGCGGGAGGCAAGAAGATCTCCGTGAGCCCAGTGCTGGAGTTTGGGTTCTAAAGGACACACTGCATCCCTCAAAGGACTTGGGCCCGAGTCCCTCCCTGGGGGCGCTGTCTTCCTAGATTGCGCTCCTTGCTCTCAGGATCCCAGCCATCTCAGGCAAATAGCCTCAATTTGCCTTCCAGGAGAAGCGTGAGTTACATTCGGTGCGTCTCCAAGAGAGAGAACGTGGCGACATCTGTGCCTCTCTCCATGGGAGAGAGAGAGAAAACACCCTCCCTCCTTCCCTCCATTCCCAGACCTCCCCGTTCCCATAGATCTCTCCCGATGCTCATGGCCGATTACAGGCATGGCTGCCGGAAAACTTACGGCAGAAGGTGGCGTTCCGCCAGGGGTCGATGGCAACTCCCAGGGACCGGCAGGCGTCTGCGTAGGACTGCAAGCTCCTGCAGAGGGAGCCTGGGTCCAAGTGCAGGGCGCACTGATCATAAAGGCAGCTGTCAAAATGCCCCGTTGGATCCAAGAGGCTATGGCAAGGTCTGAATGGCCCATTGATGTCTGTCAGGCGCCCACAGAAATCGCTGCTTTCGGCTGTGTCTTTCTCATCCTCCGTGCAGACGGGATCGGATCCAGAGGAACAGCTGTAGCAAAAGAAACAGTGCGGTTTAATGCCCTACGATCTCCATCCTGGGCAACAGCTGCCATTCAGGGACAGAAGCTACAAACCTGGTGAGGTTGGCCACCAGCCAGCTGTTGCCCAAGCTGGTGGAGTCAGGCTCTGCTTCCCCATGGGGGTTGAGGAAATCGTCAGTAGGATCCCCGTTGTAGTTTCCGCACAGGCCGCAGACCTCCCCCTTGTACGTGCTGAGGAGGGACACTTCCACCTGGTGGTCTCCGTCAAACTTGACTCTCAACCCAAAATCCGTAGAAACCATCGTGTAAAAGCCGCTGGGCAAGATCTCCACGCCCCGCACTGGGGTGGAGGGGACGACGACTGGCTCCCCATCGACCTAGAAAGAGGTTCCGGCGTCACTTTAGGCAGCTCAGGAGCAACGGTGCCCTTTTGTATCCCAACCACAAAGCCCGGCCCTCCTTCAGCAGCAGCAGCAGCAGTTCCACCTACCGTGACCCTTCCTCCCTTTCCCAGGGTGACCCGGATGCCCAGGACATCCACGGCCACACTCTCCACGTAGGAGACGTGTGTGTGGTCCCCTCGGTGCTCGTTGCTTGCTTCCACATTGAAGTAGGGGAGCAGAGAGTTGTTTCGGTCACACAGTTGGGAGAGAGTGTAGGTGCAGTTGCCCATGAAGTGGTGCGTCTGCTTGTCAAAAGTGTAATAATGGGGGTCACCCGACACCAGGCAGGACTCTGGAAAGAAGAAAGGGAGGTCAGACACGGCCGGTGTGAGCTCATAGGAAATGGGAGGACGCACTTTGGACAGGAACAAGGGAGCTTTGGGCGCCCCCTTCGTTTTTAGCAGCTTGGAACGGTCCAAGGACCTCGAAGCTTTCCTTGTACGTGACAACAATCCAATTCCTGCCCTTCTCCTCTTCCCAGGACTCCACGTCAAAGCCCCAAACCCATCGGAAGATGGAAGTTTAAGCTTTGGCCTCAAAGATCCTCACCTTGGGTGGGCGGAGGTGGCTTCTGTGTGGATGTAGATATAGGGGTGGTTGATATATCACCTGAAGAGGGAAGCGACATTCATATTATATTTGGTGGACAAGGCAGGAGAGGACCTGAAATGGTTGAAGGAACTTAAACTTTGTACTTGACAGAGTAGCAGAGGATGCACTTTTGAAAGCAGCAACAGAGTTTTGGGGCCCTGATCTGGAGGCCACTCCTACCCCCTCTAACAAGCACCCTTCTCCACTGTGCCCAGGAGTCTTGGGGAACATATGAGAATGAAGATTGGAGGGGCAGGATTACCTGGCGTAGTGGGCTCCGTGGGTGTAGGTGTCGGTTCTGGTAAAGAAAAGAAACAGTTCAAGTTAGGATCAACCCTCCTGTTGTCCTTCATCCCTTAGGAGAAGGGAATTAGGTCTTCTTAGCAATGGAACAAGAAGGGCCAAGGACATCCTATTGGCCTCCAACCTCCACCTATTACGCCCATCCCTGGGAACCTGAGTGGTTTCAGCAACGTCCTTCAAGCGTTGCAATTATAATAGATTGGAGGGGCAGGATTACCTGGAGTAGTGGGCTCCGTGGGTCTAGGTGTTGGTTCTGGTAAAGAAAAGAAACAATTCAAGTTATGATCAACCCTCTGGTGGTCCTTCATCCCTTAGGAGAAGGGAATTAGGTCTTCTTAGCAATGGCACAGGAAGGGCCAGAGGACATCCTATTGGCCTCCAATCTCCACCTATTACGCCCATCCCTGGGAACCTGGGTGGTTTCAGGAACGTCCTTCAAGCGTTGCCGTTTGGGGGGCAGGATTACCTGGCGTAGTGGGCTCCGTGGGTGTAGGTGTTGGTTCTGGTAAAGAAAGGAAACAGTTCAAGTTATGATCAACCCTCCTGTTGTCCTTCATCCCTTAGCAGAAGGGAATTAGGAGTTCGTAGCAATGGAACAAGAAGGACCAGAGGACATCCTATTGGCCTTCAATCACCACCTATTACGCCCATCCCTGGGAACCTGGGTGATCTCAGGAAGGTCCTTCAAGCGTTGCCGTTTGGGGGGCAGGATTACCTGGCGTAGTGGGCTCCGCGGTTGTAGGTTCTGGTGGACAAAGAAAAGAAGGCAGGTTTAGGATCAACCCCCCTAATAGCTCTTAGACGTACGTACCGCTTCCTAGTGCTTTAGAAGTTCTCTCTAAGCAGTTTACCACCTCTTGCCCCAACAATTTGGGTCCTTGTTTTACCGACCCTGGAAGGATGGAAGTCAACCTTGAACTGGTGAGAATTGAACTGCCAAACTGCTGGCAGTCATCAGAATCAGCCTGAAATACTGCATGAGGTATTAGGTATAAGTTAGGATCAACCCTCTGGTGGTCATTCATCCCTTAGGAGAAGGGAATTAGGTCTTCTTAGCAATGGAACAGGAAGGGCTGGGAACAACCTATGACCCTTCAACCTCCACCTATTACGCCCATCCCTGGGAACCTGGGTGATTTCAGGTACATCTTTCAAGCGTTGCCATTTGGGGGCAGGATTACCTGGCGTAGTGGGCTCCGCGGTTGTAGGTGTCGGTTCTGGTGGACAAAGAAAAGAAGGCAGGTTTAGGATCAACCCCCCTAATAGCACTTAGACGTACGTACCACTTCCTAGTGCTTTACAGTTCTCTCTAACAGTTTACAAGATTGGGGGCAAAAGAAGAAGGGGAAGGCAGAAAAGGAGGTGGCTGGATGGGGTCACTGAAGCAGTCGGTGTGAGGTTAAATGGACTCCGGAGGATGGTAGAGGACAGGAAGGCCGGGAGGAACGTTGTCCATGGGGTCACAAACACAAACATAAACTTTGCTCTGTACTTGACAGAGTAGCAGAGGATGCACTTTTGAAAGCAGCAACAGAGTTTTGGGGCCCTGATCTGGAGGCCACTCCTACCCCCTCTAACAAGCACCCTTCTCCATTTTGCCCAGGAGTCTTGGGGAACATATGAGAGTGAAGATTGGAGGGGAAGGATTACCTGGAGTAGTGGGCTCCGTGGGTTTAGGTGTTGGTTCTGGGGAACAAAAGAAAAAGTCCTAGTTAGGATCAACCCTCTGATAGTCATTCATCCCTTAGGAGAAGGGAATTAGGTCTTCTTAGCAATGGAACAAGAAGGACCAGAGGACATCCTATTGGCCTCCAATCTCTTAGCAATGGAACAAGAAGGGCTGGGAACAACCTATGAGCCTTCAACCGCCACCTATTACGCCCATCCCTGGGAACTTGGGTGGTTTCAGGAACGTCCTTCAAGCGTTGCCATTAAAATAAATTTGAGAGGCAGGGCTACCTGGAGTAGTGGGCTCCGTGGGTTTAGGTGTCGGTTCTGGGGAACAAAAGAAAAAGTTCAAGTTATGATCAACCCTCCTGTTGTCATCCTCCCCTTCATCCAAGGGAGGGTGCATTGGATGGAGAAACATGACACACTCCACAGCTTGAAATCCTCAATGGATGATGAGGTAGAAGGACAAATGCTGCTTCTAAGGAGGGGAAGAAACTCAACCTTTCCGGTCTTACAGTTCCACACAACATTCAACTTCGTCAAAAGGTAGGAAAATGTCAAGGAAGACACCAGGAAGGAGCAATTGCTGCCCCTGCTTTGTTCCAAGCGGAACACGGGAGAAAAGGAAAATGTCACCCAAGTGCTCACTGGGCCAGTGGTGCTGCAGGCTGGAGAGAAGGGGAACGAGGCACAGGTGTTCTCAATGAGATCTGATCACTTGCCCCGTTGGCACCTTCAGGCAAGCTGGAAGACCCCCAAGTCGCCCAACAGCTCTACTCACCACAGGCGGTGTCCTTTTCCCAGTCCCCGAGGTCGGCCCCGTTCAGTTCACATGCAGCGGCATAGGACTCCAGGCTCCTGCACAACTGCCCTCCGTCTCCCCCAGTGGCACACTGGTCATACACGCAGCTTTCAAAGTACGGCTGAGGAGGGAGGCTGCCATGGCAGGGGCTGAAAGGCCCACTTGAGGACAGAATCACTCTGCACAGACCTTCGAAATTTGCCTCTTGCACAGGGTCGCAGTGGGGTGGATCTATGGGTGGTCCTGGGCAGCTAGAGAGAGAGAGAGAGAGAAAAGTCAACATTAGAACACCTTTTGTTTGGATGCCCAAAGAGAAACGTAGTGAAACATTGTGGCTCAGTTTGCCTGCTCCTTCTGGCACGAGGAGGGTGCAAGTGGTGAAGAATTGAAAGAGGAACAACTGTGTCCCCTTTAAACACTAAATCTTTGGTGTTCCTTTCCTCTAATGGTTGGCTTTCTTATTGCCGTACAGGCTACTGCACAGGGGGTTCCACTGGCTGACCGATTCCGACTTCACAATCCATATCCTAGGCCCTGATATGGAAAACGTGGTGAAAGCCCCCTGTGATTCACAGTCACTTGCCTCCAGCCGCCATCTTCCACTCTCCAGCTGTTGCCAAATGTGTTGGTGTCAGTCACCAGCAGCCCATCTGGCTGTTGGAAATCGTCCAGCTGGCTGCCCGAGTACGTGCCACACAGCCCACAGAGGTGTCCCCTGTATCTCTCGTCCACTTGGATAAGCAGCTGCTGGTCCCCATCAAACTTCACCCGAAAGCCAAGGGGACTGTCAACCACCACGTACGGAAGCTGTTCCTCCACCCGAATGTCTGACTGTAACTTCAGAGGAAGGTCGACTTTGGCCCCATTCAGCTGCAGGAAGGGAAAAGGTCAGTCTAGGGATGGTAATTCCACTGGATTCCTGGGCTTACCGGCCACCACCTGCCCCATGTCTGGTTTCACTCAATTAACCCCCCTGCTCACAAAGTTAGCAACCTCCCACCACAGGGCTGCATCGATTCCTGGGAGGACGGCTAAATGTGAAGGGGAACCCCAGGATTTCATCCATCCATCCATTCCTTTAGACAATTCTCCAGGGTTCCATACTCACGTAGACCTCTTTGTTCTTCCTCAGAGCCAGGTGGATGTTTCTCAGCGAGATGGCCACTGAGTTGAGAGCCGTCCAGTGCGGGCTGGAGCGATGTTCGTTGCGAGTGGTAATGGAGAAGCGCTCGGAGGAGTTGCTGCAGATTTGCACTGCGGTGTAATTGCACCCACCCTGGAAATGATAGAGTCGCCCGTCGAAGGTGACATAGTGAGGGTCTCCATAGATGTGACAGGTGGCCTTGTCTGGAATGTGGCAATTCAGGATGCCGTTCTGTACTTTGCAGACTTGGTCTTCTTGGCAATTGTCTGGGAAGCAGGACAAGGTTCCGTGTTCTTCGCAGCGACATCGGCCGACGCAACCCGGCTGCCAGAACGTCTCTCCTTTCTGTTGGAGAAAAGCCCAAGGAGAAGATGAGGACCCTGCCCTGTTGTGAAAGTTGCTGCAGGTTCTGTCGTGGCCGCAGAGGACGTTGCTGGGGAACAAACCTCATAATATTGATCTCCATCTACACAGCCGCAATCCTCCTGCGGCACACATTGAGCTCCGCTTAGGACAAAGCCTTTGTCGCATTCGCAATCCTCCACGCAGGGCTTGGTGCAGTTCCATGGAGCCAGTGGATTGGAGCACGTGGCGGGACAGGAAGTGGCGCACACATTGTAATGGCTGTGATCACGGCAAGGGACCCCTACAAAAGAAAGCAGGAACCACCCAGAAAGTGAGGGACGCTGCCCAAGGCCACACTCAAGGTGGGCAGTTTTAGGGTATTGTAAGTGAATACTCACTGCAGGAAGTGGCATTCCTCCAGTCGGGGAGCTGCACGCCAGATCTTTGGCAGGCATCAGCGTACGCCTCCAAAGCCCCACACAAAGCCTGCTGGGACCCATGCAGTTCACACAGGTCAAAGACGCAACTCTGGAAGAAGCTGTTGGGGTTGATTGCAGAATGGCACGCTGCCAAGGGACCCTGGCTACTGGTCAGCTGTCCGCAATAGGCCTCGGTCTCATAGAGATCCTTTAGCTCTGAGGGACAAGGTGGTGATGTTGGTGGTGGTTTACAATTAGGGGGGTCGTACTCTGCGTTGGGCACCTGCCAACTGTTCCCCAGCTGATTGGAGTTCTGGGCTTGCTCTCCATTGGGCATCATGCTGTCATCCTGCCTGAGGTTGTTGAAGTTCCCACACATGCCGCAGGTCTTGTTGAAGAAGGTGGTGGGGACCCTGATCTCCACCGAGTGATCTGTGTCGTAAGATACAATCAGCCCAAAATCCGTTTCCAGGGTGACGTAGCGTCCATCGATGTCCACCCTCAGGGCGTTGTTCAGCTTGCGCACAGAAAGCGTGGTCAGCACTTTGTCCACCTAGAAGGAGCAAGAGACAATTTGAGACGGCATTTCCCAAGGGCGGAACCCTTTGGAGGTGATTGGGACGGGAAGAGTTGGGTTCAACATGACTAGGTCCCCCCACAGAAACAGGGACTCTGAGGATATTTCCAGCAGAGGGAGAAGAAGCATCCTAAGAAATTAACCCATCCATAAGAAATCGGAGCTGGCCACCAATCAAAGGAGGGGCTGTTACTATTGCGTTCGCACTTGTCCTTGATCAAACTGATATTCAGCCACAGGTCAGAAAATCAGATTTCCCCACCCCTCCTTCCAATCTAGAACCGTTCAGCAGAGAATGGGGAAGGAATGTAGCTTCCTTCCATTGCAAAGCACAAGTAGGCCGTGAGAAGCTGCTTTGGCTTACCAGCACTTGATCCTTGCGTCCTTTGAGGATCTCAATCCGGTGCCCGTAAACCTCCACCAGGACCCGCTGGACGTAAGAGACGGAGGGATTCCCACGGTTTTCGTTCTTGGCCTCCACGTTAAAGTAGGGCAGCCCCGTCTCATTGGCGCAGACCTTGGCCAGGGTGTAGGTGCAGGTGCCCATGAAGTGGTGCGTCTGTTTGTCAAAGGTGTTGTAATGAGGGTCGTTGTGGACGCGGCAGACCCCGTATGTATGTGGGTAGCAGTTGGGGACACCGTTTTGGACTCCGCAGTAATAATGTTTAGGGCAGGAATCAGCAGAGCAGGTGAGCTGGCCACCTTGACTGGGGCAGCTGCATTTGGTGGAACAGGTGTCATCAGTCCAAAAGCCGGAGCCCACTGGGTAGTGCTTCCCCTGGTGCCAGCACCCACACTGATGGCTGGGCACACAGGTGCCATTGTAGAGGAAGAACCCAGAGTCGCACACACAGGCTTCCGTGCATGGCAGGTCGCATGTGGCCGGAGCATTTGGGTTCTTGCAGGTGGATGGACAGGCATTGGCGCACGGCTCATAGTGGCTGTTGAGTGGGCATTGAGGAGCTGCGGGAGGCAAGAAGATCTCTGTGAGCCCAGTGCTGGAGTTTGGGTTCTAAAGGACACACTGCATCCCTCAATGGACTTGGGCGCGAGTCCCTCCCTGGGGGCGGTGTCTTCCTAGATTGCGCTCCTTGCTCTCAGGATCCCAGCCATCTCAGGCAAATAGCCTCAATTTGCCTTCCAGAAGAAGCGTGAGTTACATTCGGTGTGTCTCCAAGAGAGAGAACGTGGCGACATCTGTGCCTCTCTCCATGGGAGAGAGAGAGGAAACACCCTCCCTCCTTCCCTTCATTCCCAGACCTTCCCGTTCCCATAGATCTTTCCCGATGCTCATGGCCGATTACAGGCATGGCTGCCGGAAAACTTACGGCAGAAGGTGGCGTTCCGCCAGGGGTCGATGGCAACTCCCAGGGACCGGCAGGCGTCTGCGTAGGACTGCAAGCTCCTGCAGAGGGAGCCTGGGTCCAAGTGCAGGGCGCACTGATCATAAAGGCAGCTGTCAAAATGCCCCGTTGGATCCAAGAGGCTATGGCAAGGTCTGAATGGCCCATTGATGTCTGTCAGGCGCCCACAGAAATCGCTGCTTTCGGCTGTGTCTTTCTCATCCTCCGTGCAGACGGGATCGGATCCAGAGGAACAGCTGTAGCAAAAGAAACAGTGCGGTTTAATGCCCTACGATCTCCATCCTGGGCAACAGCTGCCATTCAGGGACAGAAGCTACAAACCTGGTGAGGTTGGCCACCAGCCAGCTGTTGCCCAAGCTGGTGGAGTCAGGCTCTGCTTCCCCATGGGGGTTGAGGAAATCGTCAGTAGGATCCCCGTTGTAGTTTCCGCACAGGCCGCAGACCTCCCCCTTGTACGTGCTGAGGAGGGACACTTCCACCTGGTGGTCTCCGTCAAACTTGACTCTCAACCCAAAATCCGTAGAAACCATCGTGTAAAAGCCGCTGGGCAAGATCTCCACGCCCCGCACTGGGGTGGAGGGGACGACGACTGGCTCCCCATCGACCTAGAAAGAGGTTCCGGCGTCACTTTAGGCAGCTCAGGAGCAACGGTGCCCTTTTGTATCCCAACCACAAAGCCCGGCCCTCCTTCAGCAGCAGCAGCAGCAGTTCCACCTACCGTGACCCTTCCTCCCTTTCCCAGGGTGACCCGGATGCCCAGGACATCCACGGCCACACTCTCCACGTAGGAGACGTGTGTGTGGCCCCCTCGGTGCTCGTTGCTTGCTTCCACATTGAAGTAGGGGAGCAGAGAGTTGTTTCGGTCACACAGTTGGGAGAGAGTGTAGGTGCAGTTGCCCATGAAGTGGTGCGTCTGCTTGTCAAAAGTGTAATAATGGGGGTCACCCGACACCAGGCAGGACTCTGGAAAGAAGAAAGGGAGGTCAGACACGGCCGGTGTGAGCTCATAGGAAATGGGAGGATGTACTTTGGACAGGAACAAGGGAGCTTTGGGTGCCCCCTTCGTTTTTAGCAGCTTGGAACGGTCCAAGGACCTCGAAGCTTTCCTTGTAGGTGACAACAATCCAATTCCTGCCCTTCTCCTCTTGCCAGGACTCCACGTCAAAGCCCCAAACCCATCGGAAGTGGGAAGTTTAAGCTTTGGCCTCAAAGATCCTCACCTTGGGTGGGCGGATGTGGCTTCTGTGTGGATGTAGATATAGGGGTGGTTGATATATCACCTGAAGAGGGAAGCGACATTCATATTATATTTGGTGGACAAGGCAGGAGAGGACCTGAAATGGTTGAAGGAACTTAAACTTTGTACTTGACAGAGTAGCAGAGGATGCACTTTTGAAAGCAGCAACAGAGTTTTGGGGCCCTGATCTGGAGGTCACTCCTACCCCCTCTAACAAGCACCCTTCTTCACTGTGCCCAGGAGTCTTGGGGAACACACGAGAGTGAAGATGCCCTCCTTTTCCAGAACAATTCAGTGATGTTGGGGCACATCCCTGTGTTCCTATGAAATGTGACCTCTTGATAGAGAAGAAGCGAAGTTAGGCTCAACCCTCCGATGGTCATTCATCCCTTAGAAGAAGGGGAATAGTTGTTCTTAGCAATGGAACAAGAAGGGTCAAGGACATCCTATTGGCCTCCAATCACCACCTATTACGCCCATCCCTGGGAACCTGAGTGGTTTCAGGAACGTCCTTCAAGTGTTCCCATTAAAATAAATTTGAGAGGCAGGGCTACCTGGAGTAGTGGGCTCCGTGGGTTTAGGTGTCGGTTCTGGGGAACAAAAGAAAAAGTTCAAGTTAGGATCAACCCTCCTGTTGTCCTTCATCCCTTAGGAGAAGGGAATTAGGTCTTCTAAGCAATGGAACAAGAAGGACCAGAGGACATCCTATTGGCCACCAACCTCCACCTATTACGCCCATCCCTGGGAACCTGGGTGGTCTCAGGAAGGTCCTTCAAGCGTTGCCGTTTGGGGGGCAGGATTACCTGGCGTAGTGGGCTCCGCGGTTGTAGGTGTCGGTTCTGGTGGACAAAGAAAAGAAGGCAGGTTTAGGATCAACCCCCCTAATAGCACTTAGACGTACGTACCGCTTCCTAGTGCTTTACAGTTCTCTCTAACAGTGTACAAGATTGGGGGCAAAAGAAGAAGGGGAAGGCAGAAAAGGAGGTCGCTGGATGGGGTCACCGAAGCAGTCGGTGTGAGGTTAAATGGACTCTGGAGGATCGTAGAGGACAGGAAGGCCGGGAGGAACGTTGTCCATGGGGTCACAAAGACAAACATAACCTTTGCTCTGTACTTGACAGAGTAGCAGAGGATGCACTTTTGAAAGCAGCAACAGAGTTTTGGGGCCCTGATCTGGAGGTCACTCCTAGCCCCTCTAACAAGCACCCTTCTCCACTGTGCCCAGGAGTCTTGGGGAACATATGAGAGTGAAGATTGGAGGGGCAGGATTACCTGGAGTAGTGGGCTCCGTGGATGTAGGTGTCGGTTCTGGTAAAGAAAGGAAACAGTTCAAGTTATGATCAACCCTCCTGTTGTCCTTCATCCCTTAGGAGAAGGGAATTAGGTCTTCTTAGCAATGGAACAAGAAGGGCCAGAGGACATACTGTTGGCCTTCAATCACCACCTATTACGCCCATCCCTGGGAACCTGGGTGGTTTCAGGAACGTCCCTCAAGTGTTGCAATTATAATAGATTGGAGGGGCAGGATTACCTGGAGTAGTGCGCTCTGTGGGTGTAGGTGTTGGTTCTGGTAAAGAAAAGAAACAATTCAAGTTATGATCTGTGCCCAGGAGTCTTGGGGAACATATGAGAGTGAAGATTGGAGGGGCCAGAGGACATACTGTTGGCCTCCAACCTCCACCTATTACGCCCATCCCTGGGAACCTGGGTGGTCTCAGGAACGTCCATCAAGCGTTGTCATTATAATAGATTTGAGGGGAAGGATTACCTGGAGTAGTGGGCTCCGTGGGTGTAGGTGTCGGTTCTGAGGAACAAAAGAAATAGTTCAAGTTAGGCTCAACCCCCGCGATGGTCATTCATCCCTTAGGAGAAGGGTATTAGGTCTTCTTAGCAATGGAACAGGAAGGGCTGGGAACAACCTATGACCCTTCAACCTCCACCTATTACGCCCATCCCTGGGAACCTGGGTGGTCTCAGGAAGGTCCCTCAAGCGTTGCAATTATAATAGATTGGAGGGGCAGGATTACCTGGAGTAGTGCGCTCTGTGGGTGTAGGTGTTGGTTCTGGTAAAGAAAAGAAACAATTCAAGTTATGATCAACCCTCTGGTGGTCCTTCATCCCTTAGGAGAAGGGAATTAGGTCTTCTTAGCAATGGAACAAGAAGGGCCAGAGGACATACTGTTGGCCTCCAACCTCCACCTATTACGCCCATCCCTGGGAACCTGGGTGGTCTCAGGAACGTCCATCAAGCGTTGTCATTATAATAGATTTGAGGGGAAGGATTACCTGGAGTAGTGGGCTCCGTGGGTGTAGGTGTCGGTTCTGAGGAACAAAAGAAATAGTTCAAGTTAGGCTCAACCCCCGCGATGGTCATTCATCCCTTAGGAGAAGGGAATTAGGTCTTCTTAGCAATGGAACAGGAAGGGCTGGGAACAACCTATGACCCTTCAACCTCCACCTATTACGCGCATCCCTGGGAACCTGGGTGATTTCAGGTACATCTTTCAAGCGTTGCCATTTGGGGGCAGGATTACCTGGCGTAGTGGGCTCCGCGGTTGTAGGTGTCAGTTCTGGTGGACAAAGAAAAGAAGGCAGGTTTAGGATCAACCCCCCTAATAGCACTTAGACGTACGTACCACTTCCTAGTGCTTTACAGTTCTCTCTAAGCAGTTTACCACCTCTTGCCCCAACAATTTGGGTCCTTGTTTTACCGACCCTGGAAGGATGGAAGTCAACCTTGAACTGGTGATAATTGAACTGCCAAACTGCTGGCAGTCATCAGAATCAGCCTGAAATACTGCATGAGGTATTAGGTATAAGTTAGGATCAACCCTCCGATGGTCATTCATCCCTTAGGAGAAGGGAATTAGGTCTTCTTAGCAATGGAACAAGAAGAACATCCTATTGGCCTCCAATCTCCACCTATTACGCCCATCCCTGGGAACCTGAGTGGTTTCAGGAACGTCCTTCAAGTGTTCCCATTAAAATAAATTTGAGAGGCAGGGCTACCTGGAGTAGTGGGCTCCGTGGGTTTAGGTGTCGGTTCTGGGGAACAAAAGAAAAAGTTCAAGTTAGGATCAACCCTCCTGTTGTCCTTCATCCCTTAGGAGAAGGGAATGAGGTCTTCTTAGCAATGGAACAAGGAGGGCCAGAGGACATCCTATTGGCCTCCAATCTCCACCTATTACGCCCATCCCTGGGAACCTGGGTGGTTTCAGGAACGTCCTTCAAGCGTTGCCGTTTGGGGGGCAGGATTACCTGGCGTAGTGGGCTCTGCGGTTATAGGTGTTGGTTCTGGTGGACAAAGGAAAGAAGGCAGGTTTAGGATCAACCCCCCTAATAGCACTTAGACGTACGTACCACTTCCTAGTGCTTTACAGTTCTCTCTAACAGTGTACAAGATTGGGGGCAGAAGAAGAAGGGGAAGGCAGAAAAGGAGGTCGCTGGATGGGGTCACTGAAGCAGTCGGTGTGAGGTTAAATGGACTCTGGAGGATCGTAGAGGACAGGAAGGCCGGGAGGAACGTTGTCCATGGGGTCACAAACACAAACATAAACTTTGCTCTGTACTTGACAGAGTAGCAGAGGATGCACTTTTGAAAGCAGCAACAGAGTTTTGGGGCCCTGATGTGGACGCCACTCCTACCCCCTCTAACAAGCACCCTTCTCCACTGTGCCCAGGAGTCTTGGGGAATATATGAGAGTGAAGATTGGAGGGGCAGGATTACCTGGAGTAGTGGGCTCCGTGGGTTTAGGTGTCGGTTCTGGTAAAGAAAGGAAACAGTTCAAGTTAGGATCAACCCTCCTGTTGTCCTTCATCCCTTAGGAGAAGGGAATTATGTCTTCTTAGCAATGGAACAAGAAGGGCTGGGAATGTCCTGTTGGCCTTCAATCTCCACCTATTACGCCCATCCCTGGGAACTTGGGTGGTTTCAGGAACGTCCTTCAAGCGTTGCCATTAAAATAAATTTGAGAGGCAGGGCTACCTGGAGTAGTGGGCTCCGCGGTTGTAGGTGTCAGTTCTGGTGGACAAAGAAAAGAAGGCAGGTTTAGGATCAACCCCCCTAATAGCACTTAGACGCACGTACCACTTCCTAGTGCTTTACAGTTCTCTCTAAGCAGTTTACCACCTCTTGCCACAACAATTTGGGTCCTTGTTTTACCAACCCTGGAAGGATGGAAGTCAACCTTGAACTGGTGAGAATTGAACTGCCAAACTGCTGGCAGTCATCAGAATCAGCCTGAAATACTGCATGAGGTATTAGGTATAAGTTAGGATCAACCCTCCGATGGTCATTCATCCCTTAGGAGAAGGGAATTAGGTCTTCTTAGCAATGGAACAAGAAGAACATCCTATTGGCCTCCAATCTCCACCTATTACGCCCATCCCTGGGAACCTGGGTGGTTTCAGGAACGTCCTTCAAGTGTTGCCATTAAAATAAATTTGAGAGGAAGGGCTACCTGGAGTAGTGGGCTCCGTGGGTGTAGGTGTCGGTTCTGGGGAAAAAAAGACATAGTTCAAGTTAGGATCAACCCTCCTGTTGTCCTTCATCCCTTAGGAGAAGGGAATTAGGTCTTCTTAGCAATGGAACAAGAAGGACAAGAGGACATCCTATTGGCCTCCAACCTCCACCTATTACGCCCATCCCTGGGAACCTGGGTGGTTTCAGGAACGTCCTTCAAGCGTTGCCATTAAAATAAATTTGAGAGGCAGGGCTACCTGGAGTAGTGGGCTCCGTGGATGTAGGTGTCAGTTCTGGTAAAGAAAGGAAACAGTTCAAGTTATGATCAACCCTCCTGTTGTCCTTCATCCCTTAGGAGAAGGGAATTAGGTGTTCTTAGCAATGGCACAGGAAGGGCCAGAGGACATCCTATTGGCCTTCAATCTCCACCTATTACGCCCATCCCTGGGAACTTGGGTGGTTTCAGGAACGTCCTTCAAGCGTTGCCATTAAAATAAATTTGAGAGGCAGGGCTACCTGGAGTAGTGGGCTCCGTGGGTTTAGGTGTCGGTTCTGGGGAACAAAAGAAAAAGTTCAAGTTATGATTAACCCTCCTGTTGTCATCCTCCTCTTCAGCCAAGGGAGGGTGCATTGGATGGGGAAACATGACACACTCCACAGCTTGAAATCCTCAATGGATGATGAGGTATGATGTGCCAGTGCCTGGAAGCTGTTAGGGTCTGGATGAAAGTGAACAAACTCGCACTCAATCCTGACAAGACCGAATGGCTGTGGATGTTGCCCCCTAAGGACAGTCCATCCAGTCCGTCCTTAACCCTGGGGGGAGAAAAATTCCCCCCCTCAGAGAGGGTTCGCAATTTGGGGGTCCTCCTGGACCCGCAGCTGACCTTTGAACACCACCTTCAGCTGTGACCAGGGGGGGCCTTTGCCCAGGATCACCTGGTGCACCAATTGTGGCCCTATTTTGACCGTGAGGCACTTCAGACAGTCACTCATGCCCTCGTCATCTCAAGACTGGATTACTGTAATGCGCTCTACTTGGGGCTGCCCCTGAAAAGTGTTCGGAGATATAGGGGTGGTTGATATATCACCTGAAGAGGGAAGCGACATTTATATTTTGAGTATAAGGTCTTGAAATGGTTGAAGGAACTTGAACTTCGCTTTGTACTTGGCCACAGTCCCTTCTCACCCTAGTAGCATTGTCGGATGAAGTAGAGTCTTCAGGGACATTGTTAACGGGTGCATAGCACCATTTAACGAACATCCAAGAAGGCGGTCATAGTGAGAGAAGCTCCAACAATTCTGGGGAAAATACTCAGCTGAGCAAAATCTTCTTCTCTTCCGAGACATCAGGACGGCACCCCAATCCCAAGATCCGTCAGAAGAGGAGAAGGGAGCAAATGATCTGATTCAGTCTGAAAGGCACTTACCCTGGGAAGGAGTGGGGCGTGTCAGTGTGGTTGTGGGTCCAGGAGTGGATGTTGTCCGTGCTGTAAAAGGAAATGACACTTGTATGTTCCTCTAAGATTGAGAAATGTGAAGGATCATTCAAACATCACCAAGTCTCCCTGACCCATCTTGAACCCCACTTGAGCTTGTGACCAGATACTCCTTCGCGGAGGAGGAGGAGGCAAAGAGAAGAAGGAAGCATCTCTATCACGTGACCCACACTCTGAAGCCATCCTTGTGCTAACCGAGGTCAGATTTAAACCCTTGGGGTGGGTTCCTAGGGATTTGGGTCCCTCCTTATTCACACTGGGGAAAAGCCCGAATTGTGGAAGATGCCCAGTAATGTTTCTATGATGTGCCAGGCCCCACCTCTGGGAAAGGAATAAAGGGCGAAATCTTACACGGGCAGTCACTGTCCTGTACAGAGATGTCATCCACGGCCACGTCGCTGCGGAAGTCCTCTCCCCGCACTCCTTCCAGCAGTATCTAGGAAGAGGAGAAGGTCTCCAGTATGTCTCGAGAAGGGATAAACGCCATGATATCAGCCAGATGTTTGGTTGTAAAGCTGCCACTCTCATCCTTACCTTCACCCTGCCTTGGTGAGCTATGCTGAACTCTCCTGTCTTCCAACGGTTGCCCTTGCTTCCCGTTTCCGACCAGACCAGGAAAGGTGGCGCATCATCCAAGATGACATAGAAGTGCAGCGCCATCTTTTGGGCGACGCCGTACATATGATACCAGAAGCTGAAGCACATGGGCCCCTGAAGGTCGCACGTGGGGCTGACCAAATGCGCCACATCCCCAGGGCGGGCATCGCTTCCTGCCAGGTAAATGAAGTAGCCCCCTAAAGAAAGAGACAGAGGTCAAAACAACGTGGATCCTCAGAGATGCGAAGAGACAGTTCCGTGCAATCCAAGCTGCCTGGGGTTCCTCAGAGATAAGGACCCAGAGTAGCTCTCCTGGTCTGACGCCTTGAACTTCCAAGGACACACCCTATCCTTCCGTCAACCCTGGCAAGTGCTGCAACCTCTCTCCCGCAAGACTCTCCTCCTTGGCCTGTGGGTCCTACATCCCACAAGGAGGACTCCTTCCTGGAAGGTGGCCCAGATGGGAGTGCAGCAGCAAGGAAACAATCTGGGAGCAGGGAGGCGGCAACAGCTAAATGTTCAGTTCTGCATATTTCAATCCCTAAATTGGAAGCCAGGAAGAAAACTCGCGGACGTGTCCAAGCAGAGGCTCCATAACGTTCATCTCTCAGGCCTTTAGCACACCACGATCAGAACTCTCCACTGATGAGTGACAGAAAATGCCATTTTGTTATTTTGGACTTTGTTTTAAAGAGAAAGATTTGCCTTTCTTGACTAGGGTCCCCTTTGGGGGGGTTGTTTGGCCCTTGTTTTCTTCTTCTGCACCACATACAGTCCTATGGACTTAGTTGGGTGCTACTTAAGGGTTCAAATGAATAAAATAATTGTTCCCCTCTTGGAGATTCAATAGTTGGGATTGTTACACTGAGGAGGTCTTGGATTCCTTCCGATCAATGGCCCTTTACAGCTGTAAGATGCCACCAAAGAAGGAAAAGAAGAAGACCAGGGCCCCAGCCTCACCTCCAGTGGTGTGGTCATACAAGGGTCCTGTGTTTGGCGAGGGTGTTGGGCCTTTGTGTCGTTTCCAGTCAATGTTGTCGGTGGACGATTGGTTCCAGGAACAGAAATCCTTCTCAAAAGTGCAGGAGAAACCGCAAGGGACCAAGGGACCTAGGAACACAAGAGAAAGGAGGGCGGGGTGCGTTGTTGGCAGAAAGGTCTGGAGATCCAGAAAGGGCTGCGAATCAACAACAAAGGAGGAGGGGGGGGAACAGGAGGCAGCCAATGATGCAGGGAGTGTTACAGATGGAGGGTGATGAGAATTCCAACTGGCAAAATGAGGTGGCTGCTTTGGGTAGCTCTGTGCAATATTCAGCCCTCATGGGCCGGGACTCTCTGCCTCTCCACCAGCAATATTTCCACAAAGAGAAAATACTCTTGTGCAGGTGGGAGAAGGTGATCAGGAACGGAGCTCCATGGACTCTCAATCGACAGCCGACAAGGAAAGCTGGAAGGCCCCCAAGTCGCCCAACAGCTCTACTCACCACAGGCGGTGTCCTTTTCCCAGTCCCCGAGGTCGGCCCCGTTCAGTTCGCATGCAGCGGCATAGGCCTCCAGGCTCCTGCACAACTGCCCTCCGTCTCCCCCGGTGGCACACTGGTCATACACGCAGCTTTCAAAGTACGGCTGAGGAGGGAGGCTGCCATGGCAGGGGCTGAAAGGCCCACTTGAGGACAGAATCACTCTGCACAGACCTTCGAAATCTGCCTCTTGCACAGGGTCGCAGTGGGGTGGATCGATGGGTGGTCCTGGGCAGCTACAGAGAGAGAGAGAGAAAAGTCAACATTAAAACACCCTTTGTTTGGATGCCCAAAGAGAAACGTAGTGAAACATTGTGGCTCAGTTTGCCTGCTCCTTCTGGCACGAGGAGGGTGCAAGTGGTGAAGAATTGAACGAGGAACAACTGTGTCCCCTTTAAACACTAAATCTTTGGGGTTCCCTTCCTCTAATGGTTGGCTTTCTTATCGCCGTACAGGCTACTGCACAGTGGGTTCCACTGGCTGACCGATTCCGACTTCACAATCCATATCCTAGGCCCCGATAGGGAAAACGTGATGAAAACACCCCGTGGTTCACAGTCACTTGCCTCCAGCCGCCATCTTCCACTCTCCAGCTGTTGCCAAATGTGTTGGTGTCGGTCACCAGCAGCCCATCTGGCTGTTGGAAATCGTCCAGCTGGCTGCCCGAGTACGTGCCACACAGCCCACAGAGGTGTCCCCTGTATCTCTCGTCCACTTGGATAAGCAGCTGCTGGTCCCCATCAAACTTCACCCGAAAGCCAAGGGGACTGTCAACCACCACGTACGGACGCTGTTCCTCCACCCGAATGTCTGACTGTAGCTTCAGAGGAAGGTTGACTTTGGCCCCATTCAGCTGCAGGAAGGGAAAAGGTCAGTCTAGGGATGGTAATTCCACTGGATTCCTGGGCTTACCGGCCACCACCTGCCCCATGTCTGGTTTCACTCAATTAACCCCCCTGCTCACAAAGTTAGCAACCTCCCACCACAGGGCTGCATCGATTCCTGGGAGGACGGCTAAATGTGAAGGGGAACCCCAGGATTTCATCCATCCATCCATTCCTTTAGACAATTCTCCAGGGTTCCATACTCACGTAGACCTCTTTGTTCTTCCTCAGAGCCAGGTGGATGTTTCTCAGCGAGATGGCCACTGAGTTGAGAGCCGTCCAGTGCGGGCTGGAGCGATGTTCGTTGCGAGTGGTGATGGAGAAGCGCTCGGAGGAGTTGCTGCAGATTTGCACTGCGGTGTAATTGCACCCACCCTGGAAATGATAGAGTCGCCCGTCGAAGGTGACATAGTGAGGGTCTCCGTAGATGTGACAGGTGGCCTTGTCTGGAATGTGGCAATTCAGGATGCCGTTCTGTACTTTGCAGACTTGGTCTTCTTGGCAATTGTCTGGGAAGCAGGACAAGGTTCCGTGTTCTTCGCAGCGACATCGGCCGACGCAACCCGGCTGCCAGAACGTCTCTCCTTTCTGTTGGAGAAAAGCCCAAGGAGAAGATGAGGACCCTGCCCTGTTGTGAAAGTTGCTGCAGGTTCTGTCGGGGCCGCAGACGATGTTGCTGGGGAACAAACCTCATAATATTGATCTCCATCTACACAGCCGCAATCCTCCTGCGGCACACATTGAGCTCCGCTTAGGACAAAGCCTTTGTCGCATTCGCAATCCTCCACGCAAGGCTTGGTGCAGTTCCATGGAGCCAGTGGATTGGAGCACGTGGCGGGACAGGAAGTGGCGCACACATTGTAATGGCTGTGATCATGGCAAGGGACCCCTACAAAAGAAAGCAGGAACCACCCAGAAAGTGAGGGACGCTGCCCAAGGCCACACTCAAGGTGGGCACTTTTAGGGTATTGTAAGTGAATACTCACTGCAGGAAGTGGCATTCCTCCAGTCGGGGAGCTGCACGCCAGATCTTTGGCAGGCATCAGCGTACGCCTCCAAAGCCCCACACAAGGCCTGCTGGGACCCATGCAGTTCACACAGGTCAAAGACGCAACTCTGGAAGAAGCTGTTGGTGTTGATTGCAGAATGGCAAGCTGCCAAGGGACCCTGGCTACTGGTCAGCTGTCCGCAATAGGCCTCGGTCTCATAGCGATCCTTTAGCTCTGAGGGACAAGGTGGTGGTGGTGGTGGTGTTTTACAATAGGGGCGGTCGTACTCTGCGTTGGGCACCTGCCAACTGTTCCCCAGCTGATTGGAGTTCTGGGCTTGCTCTCCATTGGGCATCATGCTGTCATCCTGCCTGAGGTTGTTGAAGTTCCCACACATGCCGCAGGTCTTGTTGAAGAAGGTGGTGGGGACCCTGATCTCCACCGAGTGATCTGTGTCGTAAGATACGATCAGCCCAAAATCCGTTTCCAGGGTGACGTAGCGTCCATCGATGTCCACCCTCAGGGCGTTGTTCAGCTTGCGCACAGAAAGCGTGGTCAGCACTTTGTCCACCTAGAAGGAGCAAGAGATGATTTGAGACGGCATTTCCCAAGGGAGGAACCCTCTGGAGGTGATCGGGACGGGAAGAGTTGGGTTCGACATGACTAGGTCCCCCCACAGAAACAGGGACTCTGAGGATATTTCCAGCAGAGGGAGAAGAAGCATCCTAAGAAATTAACCCATCCATAAGAAATCAGAGCTGGCCACCAATCAAAGGAGGGGCTGTTACTATTGCGTTCGCACTTGTCCTTGATCAAACTGATATTCAGCCACAGGTCAGAAAATCAGATTTCCCCACCCCTCCTTCCAATCTAGAACCGTTCAGCAGAGAATGGGGAAGGAATGTAGCTTCCTTCCATTGCAAAGCACAAGTAGGCCGTGAGAAGCTGCTTTGGCTTACCAGCACTTGATCCTTGCGTCCTTTGAGGATCTCAATCCGGTGCCCGTAAACCTCCACCAGGACCCGCTGGACGTAAGAGACGGAGGGATTCCCACGGTTTTCGTTCTTGGCCTCCACGTTAAAGTAGGGCAGCCCCGTCTCATTGGCGCAGACCTTGGCCAGGGTGTAGGTGCAGGTGCCCATGAAGTGGTGTGTCTGTTTGTCAAAGGTGTTGTAATGAGGGTCGTTGTGGACGCGGCAGACCCCGTATGTATGTGGGTAGCAGTTGGGGACACCGTTTTGGACTCCGCAGTAATAATGTTTAGGGCAGGAATCAGCAGAGCAGGTGAGCTGGCCACCTTGACTGGGGCAGCTGCATTTGGTGGAACAGGTGTCATCGGTCCAAAAGCCGGAGCCCACTGGGTAGTGCTTCCCCTGGTGCCAGCACCCACACTGATGGCTGGGCACACAGGTGCCATTGTAGAGGAAGAACCCAGAGTCGCACACACAGGCTTCCGTGCATGGCAGGTCGCATGTGGCCGGAGCATTTGGGTTCTTGCAGGTGGATGGACAGGCATTGGCGCACGGCTCATAGTGGCTGTTGAGTGGGCATTCAGGAGCTGCGGGAGGCAAGAAGATCTCCGTGAGCCCAGTGCTGGAGTCTGGGTTCTAAAGGACACACTGCATCCCTCAATGGACTTGGGCACGAGTCCCTCCCTGGGGGCGGTGTCTTCCTAGATTGCGCTCCTTGGTCTCAGGATCCCAGCCATCTCAGGCAAATAGCCTCAATTTGCCTTCCAGGAGAAGCGTGAGTTACATTCGGTGTGTCTCCAAGAGAGAGAACGTGGCGACATCTGTGCCTCTCTCCATGGGAGAGAGAGAGAAAACACCCTCCCTCCTTCCCTTCATTCCCAGCCGTCCCCGTTCCCATAGATCTTTCCCGATGCTCATGGCCGATTACAGGCATGGCTGCCGGAAAACTTACGGCAGAAGGTGGCGTTCCGCCAGGGGTCGATGGCAACTCCCAGGGACCGGCAGGCGTCTGCGTAGGACTGCAAGCTCCTGCAGAGGGAGCCTGGGTCCAAGTGCAGGGCGCACTGATCATAAAGGCAGCTGTCAAAATGCCCCGTTGGATCCAAGAGGCTATGGCAAGGTCTGAATGGCCCATTGATGTCTGTCAGGCGCCCACAGAAATCGCTGCTTTCGGCTGTGTCTTTCTCATCCTCCGTGCAGACGGGATCGGATCCAGAGGAACAGCTGTAGCAAAAGAAACAGTGCGGTTTAATGCCCTACGATCTCCATCCTGGGCAACAGCTGCCATTCAGGGACAGAAGCTACAAACCTGGTGAGGTTGGCCACCAGCCAGCTGTTGCCCAAGCTGGTGGAGTCAGGCTCTGCTTCCCCATGGGGGTTGAGGAAATCGTCAGTAGGATCCCCGTTGTAGTTTCCGCACAGGCCGCAGACCTCCCCCTTGTACGTGCTGGGGAGGGACACTTCCACCTGGTGGTCTCCGTCAAACTTGACTCTCAACCCAAAATCCGTAGAAACCATCGTGTAAAAGCCGCTGGGCAAGATCTCCACGCCCCGCACTGGGGTGGAGGGGACGACGACTGGCTCCCCATCGACCTAGAAAGAGGTTCCGGCGTCACTTTAGGCAGCTCAGGAGCAACGGTGCCCTTTCGTATCCCAACCACAAAGCCCGGCCCTCCTTCAGCAGCAGCAGCAGTTCCACCTACCGTGACCCTTCCTCCCTTTCCCAGGGTGACCCGGATGCCCAGGACATCCACGGCCACACTCTCCACATAGGAGACGTGTGTGTGGCCCCCTCGGTGCTCGTTGCTTGCTTCCACATTGAAGTAGGGGAGCAGAGAGTTGTTTCGGTCACACAGTTGGGAGAGAGTGTAGGTGCAGTTGCCCATGAAGTGGTGCGTCTGCTTGTCAAAAGTGTAATAATGGGGGTCACCCGACACCAGGCAGGACTCTGGAAAGAAGAAAGGGAGGTCAGACACGGCCGGTGTGAGCTCATAGGAAATGGGAGGACGTACTTTGGACAGGAACAAGGGAGCTTTGGGCGCCCCCTTCGTTTTTAGCAGCTTGGAACGGTCCAAGGACCTCGAAGCTTTCCTTGTAGGTGACCACAATCCAATTCCTGCCCTTCTCCTCTTCCCAGGACTCCACGTCAAAGCCCCAAACCCATCGGAAGATGGAAGTTTAAGCTTTGGCCTCAAGGATCCTCACCTTGGGTGGGCGGAAGTGGCTTCTGTGTGGATGTAGATATAGGGGTGGTTGATATATCACCTGAAGAGGGAAGCGACATTCATATTATATTTGGTGGACAAGGCAGGAGAGGACCTGAAATGGTTGAAGGAACTTAAACTTTGCTCTGTACTTGACAGAGTAGCAGAGGATGCACTTTTGAAAGCAGCAACAGAGTTTTGGGGCCCTGATCTGGAGGCCACTCCTACCCCCTCTAACAAGCACCCTTCTTCACTGTGCCCAGGAGTCTTGGGGAACACACGAGAGTGAAGATGCCCTCCTTTTCCAGAACAATTCAGTGATGTTGGGGCACATCCCTGTGTTCCTATGAAATGTGACCTCTTGATAGCAAGAGAAGGTTGGCCATTGCCTTGTGAAAAGGGAGGAAAGCCTTGGGGGGAAAAGGGGGAAAGTGGGATTCCCCTATGGATATTGTCCCACATGACTTCCAAGGTATGAGCTAAAGGACCTCTATGGGGCAGACTCCAAGCTCACTATAGGGCTGGCATTTTTTCCTAGTGGGACATGTAGTTGGATCGAGGCCAGAGCTGTCCTCCAAGAACTGCCCCTAAGACCCCCAGCATTACCTGAGTCATTACCTCTAAATGAAGAGCATCTAAAGAGCCCCTTGATGCTGGTGAAGGAGGAGAGTGCAAAAGCTGGCTTGGAACTTAACGTTAAGAAAACTCTCAATTCCTGGCAAATAGATGGGGAAGAAATGGAGGGAGGGACGGATTTTATTTTCCTGGGCTCCAAGGTCACCGCAGGTGGAGACTGCAGCCAAGAAATTAAAAGAGGCTTGCTCCTGGGGAGGAAAGCGATGGCAAATCTAGACAGCCTACTAAAAAGCAGGGATATTACCTGCCAACAAAATGGCATATAGTCAAAGCTATAATTTCCCCAGTTACAATGTGTGGCTGTGGAAGTTTGGCCATAAGGGAGGCTGAGAGCCAAAGAATGGAGGAGGCCTTTGAACTCTGGTGCTGGAGAAGACTCCTGCGAGTCCCTTGGACGGCAAGGCATTCCGGCCGGTCACTCTTAGAGGAGATCCACCCTGGCTCCTCTTTAGAAGGCCAGATCCTGAAGAGGAAACTCAAATCCTTTGACCACCTAAAGAGAAGGAAGGACTCCCTGGAGAAGAGCCTCATGGTGGAAAAGATTGAGGGCAGAAGAAGAAGGGGAAGGCAGAGAAGGAGGCGGCTGGATGGGGTCACCGAAGCAGCCGGTGTGAGGTTAAATGGACTCTGGAGGATGGTAGAGGACAGGAAGGCCGGGAGGAACGTTGTCACACCACCACCTCTTGCCACAACAATTTGGGTCCTTGTTTTACCGACCCTGGAAGGATGGAAGTCAACCTTGAACTGGTCAGAATTGAACTGCCAAACTCCTGGCAGTCATCAGAATCAGCCTGAAATACTGCATGAGGTATTAGGTATAAGTTAGGATCAACCCTCCGATGGTCATTCATCCCTTAGGAGAAGGGAATTAGGTCTTCTTAGCAATGGAACAAGAAGAACATCCTATTGGCCTCCAATCTCCACCTATTATGCCCATCCCTGGGAACCTGAGTGGTTTCAGGAACGTCCTTCAAGTGTTCCCATTAAAATAAATTTGAGAGGCAGGGCTACCTGGAGTAGTGGGCTCCGTGGGTTTAGGTGTCGGTTCTGGGGAACAAAAGAAAAAGTTCAAGTTAGGATCAACCCTCCTGTTGTCCTTCATCCCTTAGGAGAAGGGAATTAGGTGTTCTTAGCAATGGAACAAGAAGGGCCAAGGACATCCTATTGGCCTCCAATCTCCACCTATTACGCCCATCCCTGGGAACCTGGGGGGTTTCAGGAAGGTCCTTCAAGCGTTGCCGTTTGGGGGGCGGGATTACCTGGCGTAGTGGGCTCTGCGGTTGTAGGTGTCGGTTCTGGTGGACAAAGAAAAGAAGGCAGGTTTAGGATCAACCCCCCTAATAGCACTTAGACGTACGTACCACTTCCTAGTGCTTTACAGTTCTCTCTAACAGTGTACAAGATTGGGGGCAGAAGAAGAAGGGGACGGCAGAGAAGGAGGTGGCTGGATGGGGTCACCGAAGCAGTCGGTGTGAGGTTAAATGGACTCCGGAGGATGGTAGAGGACAGGAAGGCCGGGAGGAACGTTGTCCATGGGGTCACAAACACAAACATAAACTTTGCTCTGTACTTGACAGAGTAGCAGAGGATGCACTTTTGAAAGCAGCAACAGAGTTTTGGGGCCCTGATCTGGAGGTCACTCCTAGCCCCTCTAACAAGCACCCTTCTCCACTGTGCCAGGAGTCTTGGGGAACATATGAGAGTGAAGATTGGAGGGGCAGGATTACCTGGAGTAGTGGGCTCCGTGGGTGTAGGTGTCGGTTCTGGTAAAGAAAGGAAACAGTTCAAGTTAGGATCAACCCTCCTGTTGTCCTTCATCCCTTAGGAGAAGGGAATTAGGTCTTCTTAGCAATGGAACAAGAAGGGCCAGAGGACATACTGTTGGCCTTCAATCTCCACCTATTACGCCCATCCCTGGGAACCTGAGTGGTTTCAGGCACGTCCTTCAAGCGTTGCCATTTGGGGGGCAGGATTACCTGGCGTAGTGGGCTCCGTGGGTGTAGGTGTCGGTTCTGGGGAACAAAAGAAACAGTTCAAGTTAGGATCAACCCCCCCGATGGTCATTCATCCCTTAGGAGAAGGGAATTAGGTCTTCTTAGCAATGGAACAAGAAGGGCCAGAGGACATACTGTTGGCCTTCAATCTCCACCTATTACGCCCATCCCTGGGAACCTGGGTGGTTTCAGGAACGTCCCTCAAGCGTTGCAATTATAATAGATTGGAGGGGCAGGATTACCTGGAGTAGTGCGCTCTGTGGGTGTAGGTGTTGGTTCTGGTAAAGAAAAGAAACAATTCAAGTTATGATCAACCCTCTGGTGGTCCTTCATCCCTTAGGAGAAGGGAATTAGGTCTTCTTAGCAATGGAACAAGAAGGGCCAGAGGACATCCTATTGGCCTCCAACCTCCACCTATTACGCCCATCCCTGGGAACCTGGGTGGTCTCAGGAACGTCCATCAAGCGTTGTCATTATAATAGATTTGAGGGGAAGGATTACCTGGAGTAGTGGGCTCCGTGGGTGTAGGTGTCGGTTCTGAGGAACAAAAGAAATAGTTCAAGTTAGGCTCAACCCCCACGATGGTCATTCATCCCTTAGAAGAAGGGAATTAGGTCTTCTTAGCAATGGAACAGGAAGGGCTGGGAACAACCTATGACCCTTCAACCTCCACCTATTACGCCCATCCCTGGGAACCTGGGTGATTTCAGGTACATCTTTCAAGCGTTGCCATTTGGGGGCAGGATTACCTGGCGTAGTGGGCTCCGCGGTTGTAGGTGTCAGTTCTGGTGGACAAAGAAAAGAAGGCAGGTTTAGGATCAACCCCCCTAATAGCACTTAGACGTACGTACCACTTCCTAGTGCTTTACAGTTCTCTCTAAGCAGTTTACCACCTCTTGCCACAACAATTTGGGTCCTTGTTTTACCGACCCTGGAAGGATGGAAGTCAACCTTGAACTGGTGAGAATTGAACTGCCAAACTGCTGGCAGTCATCAGAATCAGCCTGAAATACTGCATGAGGTATTAGGTATAAGTTAGGATCAACCCTCCGATGGTCATTCATCCCTTAGGAGAAGGGAATGGGGTCTTCTTAGCAATGGAACAAGAAGAACATCCTATTGGCCTCCAATCTCCACCTATTACGCCCATCCCTGGGAACCTGGGTGGTTTCAGGAACGTCCTTCAAGTGTTGCCATTAAAATAAATTTGAGAGGAAGGGCTACCTGGAGTAGTGGGATCCGTGGGTGTAGGTGTCGGTTCTGGGAAAAAAAAGACATAGTTCAAGTTAGGATCAACCCTCCTGTTGTCCTTCATCCCTTAGGAGAAGGGAATTAGGTCTTCTTAGCAATGGAACAAGAAGGACCAGAGGACATCCTATTGGCCTTCAACCTCCACCTATTACACCCATCCCTGGGAACTTGGGTGGTTTCAGGAACGTCCTTCAAGCGTTGCCATTAAAATAAATTTGAGAGGCAGGGCTACCTGGAGTAGTGGGCTCCGTGGGTTTAGGTGTCGGTTCTGGGGAACAAAAGAAAAAGTTCAAGTTATGATTAACCCTCCTGTTGTCATCCTCCTCTTCAGCCAAGGGAGGGTGCATTGGATGGGGAAACATGACACACTCCACAGCTTGAAATCCTCAATGGATGATGAGGTATGATGTGCCAGTGCCTGGAAGCTGTTAGGGTCTGGATGAAAGTGAACAAACTCGCACTCAATCCTGACAAGACCGAATGGCTGTGGATGTTGCCCCCTAAGGACAGTCCATCCAGTCCGTCCTTAACCCTGGGGGGAGAAAAATTCCCCCCCTCAGAGTGGATTCGCAATTTGGGGGTCCTCCTGGACCCGCAGCTGACCTTGGAACACCACCTTCGGCTGTGACCAGGGGGGGCTTTGCCCAGGATCGCCTGGTACACCAATTGTGGCCCTATTTGGACCGTGAGGCACTTCAGACAGTCACTCATGCCCTCGTCATCTCAAGACTGGATTACTGTAATGCGCTCTACTTGGGGCTGCCCCTGAAAAGTGTTCGGAGATATAGGGGTGGTTGATATATCACCTGAAGAGGGAAGCGACATTTATATTTTGAGTACAAGGTCTTGAAATGGTTGAAGGAACTTGAACTTCACTTTGTACTTGGCCACAGTCCCTTCTCACCCTAGTAGCATTGTCGGATGAAGTAGAGTCTTCAGGGACATTGTTAACGGGTGCATAGCACCATTTAACGAACATCCAAGAAGGCGGTCATAGTGAGAGAAGCTCCAACAATTCTGGGGAAAATACTCAGCTGAGCAAAACCTTCTTCTCTTCCGAGACATCAGGACTGCACCCCAATCCCAAGATCCGTCAGAAGAGGAGAAGGGAGCAAATGATCTGATTCAGTCTGAAAGGCACTTACCCTGGGAAGGAGTGGGGGGTGTCCGTGTGGTTGTGGGTCCAGGAGTTGATGTTGTCCGTGCTGTAAAAGGAAATGACACTTGTATGTTCCTCTAAGATTGAGAAATGTGAAGGATCATTCAAACATCACCAAGTCTCCCTGACCCATCTTGAACCCCACTTGAGCTTGTGACCAGATACTCCTTCGCGGAGGAGGAGGCAAAGAGAAGAAGGAAGCATCTCTATCACGTGACCCACACTCTGAAGCCATCCTTGTGCTAACCGAGGTCACATTTAAACCCTTGGGGTGGGTTCCTAGGGATTTGGGTCCCTCCTTATTCACACTGGGGGAAAAGCCCGAATTGTGGAAGATGCCCAGAAATGTTTCTATGATGTGCCAGGCCCCACCTCTGGGAAAGGAATAAAGGGCGAAATCTTACACGGGCAGTCACCGCCCTGTACAGAGATGTCATCCACGGCCACGTCGCTGCGGAAGTCCTCTCCCCGCACTCCTTCCAGCAGTATCTAGGAAGAGGAGAAGGTCTCCAGTATGTCTCGAGAAGGGATAAACGCCATGATATCAGCCAGATGTTTGGTTGTAAAGCTGCCACTCTCATCCTTACCTTCACCCTGCCTTGGTGAGCTATGCTGAACTCTCCTGTCTTCCAACGGTTGCCCTTGCTTCCCGTTTCCGACCAGACCAGGAAAGGTGGCGCATCATCCAAGATGACATAGAAGTGCAGCGCCATCTTTTGGGCGACGCCGTACATATGATACCAGAAGCTGAAGCACATGGGCCCCTGAAGGTCACACGTGGGGCTGACCAAATGCGCCACATCCCCAGGGCGGGCATCGCTTCCTGCCAGGTAAATGAAGTAGCCCCCTAAAGAAAGAGACAGAGGTCAAAACAACGTGGATCCTCAGAGATGCGAAGAGACATTTCCGTGCAATCCAAGCTGCCTGGGGTTCCTCAGAGATAAGGACCCAGAGTAGCTCTCCTGGTCTGACGCCTTGAACTTCCAAGGACACACCCTATCCTTCCGTCAACCCTGGCAAGTGCTGCAACCTCTCTCCCGCAAGACTCTCCTCCTTGGCCTGTGGGTCCTACATCTCCATCCCACAAGGAGGACTCCTTCCTGGAAGGTGGCCCAGATGGCAGTGCAGCAGCAAGGAAACAATCTGGGAGCAGGGAGGCGGCAACAGCTAAAGGTTCAGTTCTGCATATTTCAATCCCTAAATTGGAAGCCAGGAAGAAAACTCGCGGACGTGTCCAAGCAGAGGCTCCATAACGTTCATCTCTCAGGCCTTTAGCACGCCACGATCAGAACTCTCCACTGATGAGTGACAGAAAATGCCATTTTGTTATTTTGGACTTTGTTTTAAAGGGAAAGAGTTGCGTTTCTTGACTAGGGTCCCCATTGGGGCGGGGGGTTGTTTGGCCCTTGTTTTCTTCTTCTGCACCACATACAGTCCTATGGACTTAGTTGGGTGCTACTTAAGGGTTCAAATGAATAAAATAATTTTTCCCCTCTTGGAGATTCAATAGTTGGGATTGTTACACTGAGGAGGTCTTGGATTCCTTCCGATCAATGGCTCTTTACAGCTGTAAGATGCCACCAAAGAAGGAAAAGAAGAAGACCAGGGTCCCAGCCTCACCTCCAGTGGTGTGGTCATACAAGGGTCCTGTGTTTGGCGAGGGTGTTGGGCCTTTGTGTCGTTTCCAGTCAATGTTGTCGGTGGACGATTGGTTCCAGGAACAGAAATCCTTCTCAAAAGTGCAGGAGAAACCGCAAGGGACCAAGGGACCTAGGAACACAAGAGAAAGGAGGGCGGGGTGCGTTGTTGGCAGGAAGGTCTGGAGATCCAGAAAGGGCTGCGAATCAACAATAAAGGAGGAGTGGGGGGGGGGAACAGGAGGCAGTCAATGATGCAGGGAGTGTTACAGATGGAGGGTGATGAGAATTCCAACTGGCAAAATGAGGTGGCTGCTTTGGGTAGCTCTGTGCAATGTTCAGCCCCCATGGGCCAGGACTCTCTGCCTCTCCACCAGCAATATTTCCACAAAGAGAAAATACTCTTGTGCAGGTGGGAGAAGGTGATCAGGAACGGAGCTCCATGGACTCTCAATTGACAGCCGACAAGGAAAGCTGGAAGGCCCCCAAGTCGCCCAACAGCTCTACTCACCACAGGCGGTGTCCTTTTCCCAGTCCCCGAGGTCGGCCCCGTTCAGTTTGCATGCAGCGGCATAGGCCTCCAGGCTCCTGCACAACTGCCCTCCGTCTCCCCCGGTGGCACACTGGTCATACACGCAGCTTTCAAAGTACGGCTGAGGAGGGAGGCTGCCATGGCAGGGCCTGAAAGGCCCACTTGAGGACAGAATCACTCTGCACAGACCTTCGAATTCTGCCTCTTGCACAGGGTCGCAGTGGGGTGGATCGATGGGTGGTCCTGGGCAGCTAGAGAGAGAGAGAGAGAAAAGTCAACATTAGAACACCTTTTGTTTGGATGCCCAAAGAGAAACGTAGTGAAACATTGTGGCTCAGTTTGCCTGCTCCTTCTGGCACGAGGAGGGTGCAAGTGGTGAAGAATTGAACGAGGAACAACTGTGTCCCCTTTAAACACAAAATCTTTGGTGTTCCCTTCCTTTAATGGTTGGCTTTCTTATCTCTGTACAGGCTACTGCACAGTGGGTTCCACTAGCTGACCGATTCCGACTTCACAATCCATATCCTAGGCCCCGATATGGAAAACGTGGTGAAAGCCCCCTGTGATTCACAGTCACTTGCCTCCAGCCGTCATCTTCCACTCTCCAGCTGTTGCCAAATGTGTTGGTGTCGGTCACCAGCAGCCCATCTGGCTGTTGGAAATCGTCCAGCTGGCTGCCCGAGTACGTGCCACACAGCCCACAGAGGTGTCCCCTGTATCTCTCGTCCACTTGGATAAGCAGCTGCTGGTCCCCATCAAACTTCACCCGAAAGCCAAGGGGACTGTCAACCACCACGTACGGAAGCTGTTCCTCCACCCGAATGTCTGACTGTAGCTTCAGAGGAAGGTCGACTTTGGCACCATTCAACTGCAGGAAGGGAAAAGGTCAGTCTAGGGATGGTAATTCCACTGGATTCCTGGGCTTACCGGGCCACCACCTGCCCCATGTCTGGTTTCACTCAATTAACCCCCCTGCTCACAAAGTTAGCAACCTGGCACCACAGGGCTGCATCAATTCCTGGGAGGACAGCTAAATGTGAAGGGGAACCCCAGGATTTCATCCATCCATCCATTCCTTTAGACAATTCTCCAGGGTGCCATACTCACATAGACCTCTTTGTTCTTCCTCAGAGCCAGGTGGATGTTTCTCAGCGAGATGGCCACTGAGTTGAGAGCCGTCCAGTGCGGGCTGGAGCGATGTTCGTTGCGAGTGGTGATGGAGAAGCGCTCGGAGGAGTTGCTGCAGATTTGCACTGCGGTGTAATTGCACCCACCCTGGAAATGATAGAGTCGCCCGTCGAAGGTGACATAGTGAGGGTCTCCATAGATGTGACAGGTGGCCTTGTCTGGAATGTGGCAATTCAGGATGCCGTTCTGTACTTTGCAGACTTGGTCTTCTTGGCAACTGTCTGGGAAGCAGAACAAGGTTCCGTGTTCTTCGCAGCGACATCGGCCGACGCAACCCGGCTGCCAGAACGTCTCTCCTTTCTGTTGGAGAAAAGCCCAAGGAGAAGATGAGGACCCTGCCCTGTTGTGAAAGTTGCTGCAGGTTCTGTCGTGGCCGCGGAGGACGTTGCTGGGGAACAAACCTCATAATATTGATCTCCATCTACACAGCCGCAATCCTCCTGCGGCACACATTGAGCTCCGCTTAGGACAAAGCCTTTGTCGCATTCGCAATCCTCCACGCAAGGCTTGGTGCAGTTCCATGGAGCCAGTGGATTGGAACACGTGGCGGGACAGGAAGTGGCGCACACATTGTAATGGCTGTGATCATGGCAAGGGACCCCTACAAAAGAAAGCAGGAACCACCCAGAAAGTGAGGGACGCTGCCCAAGGCCACACTCAAGGTGGGCAGTTTTAGGGTATTGTAAGTGAGTACTCACTGCAGGAAGTGGCATTCCTCCAGTCGGGGAGCTGCACGCCAGATCTTTGGCAGGCATCAGCGTACGCCTCCAAAGCCCCACACAAGGCCTGCTGGGACCCATGCAGTTCACACAGGTCAAAGACGCAACTCTGGAAGAAGCTGTTGGGGTTGATTGCAGAATGGCACGCTGCCAACGGACCCTGGCTACTGGTCAGCTGTCCGCAATAGGCCTCGGTCTCATAGAGATCCTTTAGCTCTGAGGGACAAGGTGGTGATGTTGGTGGTGGTTTACAATTAGGGGGGTCGTACTCTGCGTTGGGCACCTGCCAACTGTTCCCCAGCTGATTGGAGTTCTGGGCTTGCTCTCCGTTGGGCATCATGCTGTCATCCTGCCTGAGGTTGTTGAAGTTCCCACACATGCCGCAGGTCTTGTTGAAGAAGGTGGTGGGGACCCTGATCTCCACCGAGTGATCTGTGTCGTAAGATACAATCAGCCCAAAATCCGTTTCCAGGGTGACGTAGCGTCCATCGATGTCCACCCTCAGGGCGTTGTTCAGCTTGCGCACAGAAAGCGTGGTCAGCACTTTGTCCACCTAGAAGGAGCAAGAGACAATTTGAGACGGCATTTCCCAAGCGAGGAACCCTTTGGAGGTGATCGGGATGGGAAGAGTTGGGTTCGACATGACTAGGTCCCCCCACAGAAACAGGGACTCTGAGGATATTTCCAGCAGAGGGAGAAGAAGCATCCTAAGAAATTAACCCATCCATAAGAAATCGGAGCTGGCCACCAATCAAAGGAGGGGCTGTTACTATTGCGTTCGCACTTGTCCTTGATCAAACTGATATTCAACCAGAGGTCAGAAAATCAGATTTCCCCACCCCTCCTTCCAATCTAGAACCGTTCAGCAGAGAATGGGGAAGGAATGTAGCTTCCTTCCATTGCAAAGCACAAGTAGGCCGTGAGCAGCTGCTTTGGCTTACCAGCACTTGATCCTTGCGTCCTTTGAGGATCTCAATCCGGTGCCCGTAAACCTCCACCAGGACCCGCTGGACGTAAGAGACGGAGGGATTCCCACGGTTTTCGTTCTTGGCCTCCACGTTAAAGTAGGGCAGCCCCGTCTCATTGGCGCAGACCTTGGCCAGGGTGTAGGTGCAGGTGCCCATGAAGTGGTGCGTCTGTTTGTCAAAGGTGTTGTAATGAGGGTCGTTGTGTACGCGGCAGACCCCGTATGTATGTGGGTAGCAGTTGGGGACACCGTTTTGGACTCCGCAGTAATAATGTTTAGGGCAGGAATCAGCAGAGCAGGTGAGCTGGCCACCTTGACTGGGGCAGCTGCATTTGGTGGAACAGGTGTCATCGGTCCAAAAGCCGGAGCCCACTGGGTAGTGCTTCCCCTGGTGCCAGCACCCACACTGATGGCTGGGCACACAGGTGCCATTGTAGAGGAAGAACCCGGAGTCGCACACACAGGCTTCCGTGCACGGCAGGTCGCATGTGGCCGGAGCATTTGGGTTCTTGCAGGTGGATGGACAGGCATTGGCGCACGGCTCATAGTGGCTGTTGAGTGGGCATTGAGGAGCTGCGGGAGGCAAGAAGATCTCCGTGAGCTCAGTGCTGGAGTTTGGGTTCTAAAGGACACACTGCATCCCTCAATGGACTTGGGCGCGAGTCCCTCCCTGGGGGCGGTGTCTTCCTAGATTGCGCTCCTTGCTCTCAGGATCCCAGCCATCTCAGGCAAATAGCCTCAATTTGCCTTCCAGAAGTAGCGTGAGTTACATTCGGTGTGTCTCCAAGAGAGAGAACGTGGCAACATCTGTGCCTTTCTCCATGGGAGAGAGAGAGAAAACACCCTCCCTCCTTCCCTTCATTCCCAGACCTCCCCGTTCCCATAGATCTTTCCCGATGCTCATGGCCGATTACAGGCATGGCTGCCGGAAAACTTACGGCAGAAGGTGGCGTTCCGCCAGGGGTCGATGGCAACTCCCAGGGACCGGCAGGCGTCTGCGTAGGACTGCAAGCTCCTGCAGAGGGAGCCTGGGTCCAAGTGCAGGGCGCACTGATCATAAAGGCAGCTGTCAAAATGCCCCGTTGGATCCAAGAGGCTATGGCAAGGTCTGAATGGCCCATTGATGTCTGTCAGGCGCCCACAGAAATCGCTGCTTTCGGCTGTGTCTTTCTCATCCTCCGTGCAGACGGGATCGGATCCAGAGGAACAGCTGTAGCAAAAGAAACAGTGCGGTTTAATGCCTTACGATCTCCATCCTGGGCAACAGCTGCCATTCAGGGACAGAAGCTACAAACCTGGTGAGGTTGGCCACCAGCCAGCTGTCGCCCAAGCTGGTGGAGTCAGGCTCTGCTTCCCCATGGGGGTTGAGGAAATCGTCAGTAGGATCCCCGTTGTAGTTTCCGCACAGGCCGCAGACCTCCCCCTTGTACGTGCTGGGGAGGGACACTTCCACCTGGTGGTCTCCGTCAAACTTGACTCTCAACCCAAAATCCGTAGAAACCATCGTGTAAAAGCCGCTGGGCAAGATCTCCACGCCCCGCACTGGGGTGGAGGGGACGACGACTGGCTCCCCATCGACCTAGAAAGAGGTTCCGGCGTCACTTTAGGCAGCTCAGGAGCAACGGTGCCCTTTCGTATCCCAACCACAAAGCCCGGCCCTCCTTCAGCAGCAGCAGCAGCAGTTCCACCTACCGTGACCCTTCCTCCCTTCCCCAGGGTGACCCGGATGCCCAGGACATCCACGGCCACACTCTCCACGTAGGAGACGTGTGTGTGGCCCCCTCGGTGCTCGTTGCTTGCTTCCACAGTGAAGTAGGGGAGCAGAGAGTTGTTTCGGTCACACAGTTGGGAGAGAGTGTAGGTGCAGTTGCCCATGAAGTGGTGCGTCTGCTTGTCAAAAGTGTAATAATGGGGGTCACCCGACACCAGGCAGGACTCTGGAAAGAAGAAAGGGAGGTCAGACACGGCCGGTGTGAGCTCACAGGAAATGGGAGGACGCACTTTGGACAGGAACAAGGGAGCTTTGGGCGCCCCCTTCGTTTTTAGCAGCTTGGAACGGTCCAAGGACCTCGAAGCTTTCCTTGTATGTGACCACAATCCAATTCCTGCCCTTCTCCTCTTCCCAGGACTCCACGTCAAAGCCCCAAACCCATCGGAAGGTGGAAGTTTAAGCTTTGGCCTCAAGGATCCTCACCTTGGGTGGGCGGAAGAGGCTTCTGTGTGGATGTAGATATAGGGGTGGTTGATATATCACCTGAAGAGGGAAGAGACATTCATATTATATTTGGTGGACAAAGCAGGAGAGGACCTGAAATGGTTGAAGGAACTTAAACTTTGCTCTGTACTTGACAGAGTAGCAGAGGATGCACTTTTGAAAGCAGCAACAGAGTTTTGGGGCCCTGATCTGGAGGCCACTCCTACCCCCTCTAACAAGCACCCTTCTCCACTGTGCCCAGGAGTCTTGGGGAACACACAAGAGTGAAGATGCCCTCCTTTTCCAGAACAATTCAGTGATGTTGGGGCACATCCCTGTGTTCCTATGAAATGTGACCTCTTGATAGCAAGAGAAGGTTGGCCATTGCCTTGTGAAAAGGGAGGAAAGCCTTGGGGGGAAAACGGGGAAAGTGGGATTCCCCTATGGATATTGTCCCACATGACTTCCAAGGTATGAGCTAAAGGACCTCTATGGGGCAGACTCCACGCTCACTATAGGGCTGGCATTTTTTCCTAGTGGGACATGTAGTTGGATCGAGGCCAGAGCTGTGCTCCAAGAACTGCCCCTAAGACCCCCAGCATTACCTGAGTCATTACCTCTAAATGAAGAGCACCTAAAGAGCCCCTTGATGCTGGTGAAGGAGGAGAGTGCAAAAGCTGGCTTGGAACTTAACGTTAAGAAAACTCTCAATTCCTGGCAAATAGATGGGGAAGAAATGGAGGGAGGGACGGATTTTATTTTCCTGGGCTCCAAGGTCACCGCAGGTGGAGACTGCAGCCAAGAAATTAAAAGAGGCTTGCTCCTGGGGAGGAAAGCGATGGCAAATCTAGACAGCCTACTAAAAAGCAGGGATATTACCTGCCAACAAAATGGCATATAGTCAAAGCTATAATTTCCCCAGTTACAATGTATGGCTGTGGAAGTTTGGCCATAAGGGAGGCTGAGAGCCAAAGAATGGAGGAGGCCTTTGAACTCTGGTGCTGGAGAAGACTCCTGCGAGTCCCTTGGACGGCAAGGCCATCCGGCCGGTCAGTCTTAGAGGAGATCCACCCTGGCTCCTCTTTAGAAGGCCAGATCCTGAAGAGGAAACTCAAATCCTTTGACCACCTAAAGAGAAGGAAGGACTCCCTGGAGAAGAGCCTCATGGTGGAAAAGATTGAGGGCAGAAGAAGAAGGGGAAGACAGAGAAGGAGGTGGCTGGATGGGGTCACTGAAGCAGCCGGTGTGAGGTTAAATGGACTCTGGACGATGGTAGAGGACAGGAAGGCCGGGAGGAACGTTGTCCATGGGGTCACGATGGGTCAGACATGACTTCACAACTAACAACAACAACATTACCTGAGTCAGTGGTCCCCAGGTTAAACTACCCAGGTTAGTATCAATCCTCTGAATGGCCATTCATCCCCTCAGCAGAGGAAGAATGTGATTTTTAGCAATACAGCAACATGGACTGCAGAAACCCTTATTGGCCCCGAACCCCCATCTATTTGGGGTACACTGGAGAAAAGGTGATCTCTGGAGGAAACGGTTTTACTGAAAGAACCACAGGACCTTCAGAGTATATTGTGTAGGCCACAGGGGTGGACACCAGACAGTAAAGGTCATGTTGCTCCCTGTCTGGTCTTCTCCTGAGCCTCACATTACCTGAGACAGTTGTCTCTACAGGAGAAGGTGTTGGAGTTGGAGTTGGCTCTGTTGGAGAAAGAGAAGAAGCGAAGTTAGGATCAACCCTCCGATGGTCATTCATCCCTTAGAAGAAGGGGAATAGTTGTTCTTAGCAATGGAACAAGAAGGGCCAAGGACATCCTATTGGCCTCCAATCACCACCTATTACGCCCATCCCTGGGAACCTGAGTGATTTCAGGAACGTCCTTCAAGCGTTGCAATTATAATAGATTGGAGGGGCAGGATTACCTGGAGTAGTGGGCTCCGTGGGTTTAGGTGTCGGTTCTGGTAAAGAAAAGAAACAATTCAAGTTATGATCAACCCTCCTGTTGTCCTTCATCCCTTAGGAGAAGGGAATTAGGTGTTCTTAGCAATGGAACAAGAAGGGCCAGAGGACATCCTATTGGCCTTCAATCACCACCTATTACGCCCATCCCTGGGAACCTGGGTGGTCTCCGGAACGTCCTTCAAGCGTTGCCATTATAATAGATTTGAGAGGCAGGGCTACCTGGAGTAGTGGGCTCCGTGGGTGTAGGTGTCGGTTCTGGGGAATAAAAAGTTCAAGTTAGGATCAACCCTCCTGTTGTCCTTCATCCCTTAGGAGAAGGGAATGAGGTGTTCGTAGCAATGGAACAAGAAGGGCCAGAGGCCATCCTATTGGCCTTCAATCACCACCTATTATGCCCATCCCTGGGAACCTTCCTAGTGCTTTACAGTTCTCTCTAACAGTTTACCACCTCTTGCCCCAACAATTTGGGTCCTTGTTTTACCGACCCTGGAAGGATGGAAGTCAACCTTGAACTGGTGAGAAATGAACTGCCAAACTGCTGGCAGCCATCAGAATCAGCCTGAAATACTGCATGAGGTATTAGGTATAAGTTAGGATCAACCCTCCGATGGTCATGCATCCCTTAGGAGAAGGGAATTAGGTCTTCTTAGCAATGGAACAAGAAGGGCTGGGAACAACCTATGAGCCTTCAACTTCCACCTATTACGCCCATCCCTGGGAACCTGGGTGGTCTCAGGAACGTCCTTCAAGCGTTGCCATTAAAATAAATTTGAGAGGCAGGGTTACCTGGAGTAGTGGGCTCCGTGGGTGTAGGTGTCGGTTCTGGGGAACAAAAGAAATAGTTCAAGTTATGATCAAACCCCCCGATGGTCATTCATCCCTTAGGAGAAGGGAATTAGGTGTGGTTCTTAGCAATGGAACAAGAAGGGCCAGAGGACATCCTATTGGCCTTCAATCACCACCTATTACGCCCATCCCTGGGAACCTGGGTGATTTCAGGTACATCTTTCAAGCGTTGCCATTTGGGGGCAGGATTACCTGGCGTAGTGGGCTCCGCGGTTGTAGGTGTCGGTTCTGGTGGACAAAGAAAAGAAGGCAGGTTTAGGATCAACCCCCCTAATAGCACTTAGACGTATGTATCACTTCCTAGTGCTTTAGAAGTTCTCTCTAAGCAGTTTACCACCTCTTGCCACAACAATTTGGGTCCTTGTTTTACCGACCCTGGAAGGATGGAAGTCAACCTTGAACTGGTGAGAATTGAACTGCCAAACTGCTGGCAGTCATCAGAATCAGCCTGAAATACTGCATGAGGTATTAGGTATAAGTTAGGATCAACCGCCCCGATGGTCATTCATCCCTTAGAACGTCCTTCAAGTGTTGCCATTAAAATAAATTTGAGAGGCAGGGCTACCTGGAGTAGTGGGCTCCGTGGGTGTAGGTGTCGGTTCTGATAAAGAAAAGAAATAGTTCAAGTTATGATAAACACTCCTGTTCTCATCCTCCCCTTCAGCCGAGGGTACAAAGCAGGGGTGGGTTCCTGCCAGTTCTAACCTCTTGTATAGAAGAGGTTCCACAAATCTACAGTGCCGTTTAGAACCGGTTCCCTCTTCTCCCCCCCACCTGTCCGCACATCATCAAGATGAAGGAATTCTGGGAGTTGAAGTCCACAAGTCTTAAAGCTGTCAAGTTTGAACACTCCTGGGGTTTTTTCCCTGAAGGGTTAGGGGTGCAAGGGTCTTGTAACTTGACAGCTTTAAGACTTGCACACTTCAATGCCAGAGTTCCTGAGCCAACATTTTGGTTGCTAAGCAAGAGCGTTGTTAAGTGAGTTTCACCACATTTTATGTTGGCCAGGCCCACCCACTCACATGACGGCCAAGCCACCCCACTCGGTCACATGGTCAGCAAGCCACTCCCACCCAGTCACATGGCTGGCGAGCCACTCCCACAAAGCAGGCCACACCTACAGAAGAGGTTCTAAAATTTTTTGAAATCCGCCACTGGTTCAAAGGATGAGGAAGCCTTGCACACTCCATGACCTCCATGGCTGAGAGACTCCATAGTTTTTTAGCCACGGGATTTGGAATGGAGACCCTTTGAATAGTGTGGGAGCATGAACAGATTTCCAGAGGAAAAATTGCAGACTACAGAAACATTTGCACCACTCAGGTGACCCTGAGGACACAGAGAAACATCCAAGTGGCCTCAACTACTCTTTAAAAATATGCAAATGACCAACTGTCTGCAAGGAGCATCAACCCTTCCATTCCCAGCCATCCAGTCAGAGCTGAAGGAGCTTCTGGGATGAGAAGTGAAACGTCTTCAAAAGGAAAAACAAGAAAGTCCAGTTGCCCCTTGGAAAAAAAGCAGTTTTGGGGCAACCAGGATCTGGAGAAGCTGCAGAGACTTTCATCAGTGCTAGAAAATAGCAATAGCAATAGCAGTTAGACTTATATGCCGCTTCATAGGGCTTTCAGCCCTCTCTAAGCGGTTTACAGAGTCAGCATATCGCCCTCAACAATCCGATGATAGATAGATAGATAGATAGATAGATAGATAGATAGATAGATAGATGACAGCAATAGCAATAGCAGTTAGACTTATATGCCGCTTCATAGGGCTTTCAGCCCTCTCTAAGCGGTTTACAGTCAGCGTATTGCCCCCACAGTCTGGGTCCTCATTTCACCCACCTCGGAAGGATGGAAGGCTGAGTCAACCTTGAGCCGGGGAGATTTGAACCGCTGAACTGCAGATAACAGTCAGCTGAAGTGGCCTGCAGTACTGCACCCTAACCACTGAGCCACCTCGGCTCATGAAGACTGTGGGGCCCTCGGTCTTCTCTGAACTGGGTAGTCTTCTTACAGACATTAGATGGCCCAACTAGAGAACATCATCAGGGCTAGAAGGAAGTGGGGTTTGGGGAGAGGAGGAGGAGGAGGAGGAGGAGGAGGAAGGGGAGGAACACAACAGCAACCGTGTGCTCCTTGGTGCTCTCTGAGCATGGCTGTTTTCATGTCGACCAGTGGTTCTCAACCTGAGGGTCGGGACCCCTTTGGAGGGTCGAACGACCCTTTCACAGGGGTCGCCTAAGACCATCGGAAAACACGTATTTTAGATGGTCTTAGGAACCACCAATTTTATGGTTGGGGGTCACCACAACATGAGGAACTGTATTAAAGGGTCGCGGCATTGGGAAGGTTGAGAACCACTTATGTAAACCTTTCCTTGCCCAAATTATGCAGCGTCATCATGAGCTACGAATATTCTCTTTTATTAGTGTGTCCCCTTTTTTCCACAACAACCTGATGACTCAGGAAATTGGTGTCACCTGTTGAACTTTGATAAAACTCAGAATGTTGCCTGTGCCGGAGGAGGGAAGGTTGCGCAAAAGCCTGACAGGAGTTTGTTTCAGCTGCTCCCTGAAATTGCCCAGGCTTATCTAGAAGATATTATAGGGGTTAAAATTTAACTCCCCAATCAAAGGCTTCAGCAGTTGTCCCAGGTACAGACATCCAGCCACTCGCACCGATTACAGCCGATTACAACTTAAGCAAGAGTGAGGTCTGGTGACTCAACCTGTCGATTGCCCTCGTCATCTGAAGCGAGGACAGCTGTGCAGAGGGGCCTCCCTGGAAGAAGAGGTGGCTGGTTGTCTAGGGCAGTGTTTCTCAACCTTGGCCACTTGAAGATGTCCGGACTTCAACTCCCAGAATTCCCCAGCCAGCGAATGCTGGCTGGGGAATTCTGGGAGTTGAAGTCCGGACATCTTCAAGTTGCCAAGGTTGAGAAACACTGGTCTAGGGTGTTTCAGGGGCCCTGAAGGGCCATGAGTGGCGCTGGGCTCAATGCGGGGGGTCTGCCAAGGGAGGCCTGCTTTTCATCAGCCATGGGGCGACTTGGGGCGCTGCTCTCGCCCCTCTTGAAAAGCCCCATAATGGCCGATGCCAGGAGGGCAAAGGGCTCAGGTATCCCCAGGTGACTTCCTGTCTGCAGGAGCTTCAGGGGAGGTTCTGCCCCTCAGAGAGTCCTTGACTGGCATCCATTCCTTCAACGGCTGCTTGAAGTTACAACAGAAAGTCCCCCCTGCGGGGATTTGTTTGGCCTCCATTGAGCTTTTCCAAAAGGCAACGGCACTTCCTTATTTTTTAAGAGCCCTGGTGGCGCAGTGGTTAAAATGCAGCATTGGAGGCCGACTCTGCTCACAGCCTGGAGTTCGATCCTGATGGGGCTCAAGGTTGACTCAGCCTTCCGTCCTTCCGAGGTGGGTAAAATGAGGACCCAGACTGTTACGGGCAAGAGGCTGACTCTGTAAAACGCTTAGGGAGGGCTGTAAAGCATTGTGAAGCGGTATATAAGTCTAAGTTCTATTGCCCTTCCTTCCTTCCTTCCTTCCTTCCTTCCTTCCTTCCTTCCTTCCTTCCTTCCTTCCTTCCCTCCAATGCAGTACTTCAGGCTAACTCTGCCCACTGCCAGCGGTTCGACTGTCACTGGCTCAGGGTTGATTCATCCATCTGTCCTTCCGAGGTCAGTAAAATGAGGACCCAGATTCTTGGGGGCAAGATGCTGACTCTGTGAAACCACTTAGAGAGGGCTGTGAAGCACTGTGAAGTGGTATATAAGTTTAATGGCTACTGCAATATTTTGGTTGAAATGTTTTCTTTGAAATGTTTTGCTTTTTATGAAACATTTTAAAAAAACTCCCCAAGGATGTCCAGTTGCCTTTTGGGGTCACCTCGGCTGCTCCTTGTCTTTAAAACCGTTTCTGGCCCTCAGCCTGGAGACTGAAAAGGCTTCTGGTCTGTAGGTGGCGCTGTAATGCTGGCTAATGAAATGTCCTTCATTTGCTGCCCTTTGCCTGGTCATCTGGCCAGTATCTTAGGAGACCTTCAACCTAGTTTGGCCTTTGAAGAAGAGTCCTGAGGGGGCTTCTAACGGCATTATATCATCTGACAGAGTTGCAACTACATCAGAACTAGGTTAGAACTGAAGAAGCTTCTGGGATGAGAAGCGAAAGGTTTTCCAAGAAAGTCAGATGTCTTTTGGAAAAGCACCTTTGGGCTTCAACCATCACCTGGATGGCAGAGAACCTCCCCAGATACTTCTTCCTGGATTCCACAGGAGCCCTGAGGGTTTTGGAGGCCCCTCACATCTCCCCCAGGGCTGAGGGGCCGTTGGGGGGGGTCCCTCCCTCCCTGCATCCATTGGGGAACAGCTGCGACTTGAGGACTCGGGACCTCTGCTGAGAGGTCACCTCCTCTGGTGTTGCAATCCAAGATCACGGGTGGAAAAGCTGAGGTGGAGAAGGGGTCACTCACCACAAGGCCCTCTCCTGACCACCACATTGTCCACGGCTGTGTCCCCATATTCCGTCAACCCCCGAATGGCATCAAAAGCCACCTGTGAGGATGGAAAGAAGGCCCAGTCAGAGCAAGGAAGGGAGCGACAGGAGAAGTCTCGCTGCAGGGGCCGAAGGAAGGAGACCCTCCGAAGCCATGGACTCCTGCCATGGGACGAGCTCAACTGCCCTCCCATCCTCCGCAGCTCCAGGTGGGAAAATCTGCCAGGTGTTAGGACCTCAGAGCAACTGAAGATGTTTCTGTAAGCTCATACCCAGAGAATGGTGTCCCTTCCTCCCTCCCTCCCTCCCTTCCTTCCCACCTTCCCTCCCTTTCTTCCCTCCCTCCCTTCTTCCTTCCCTCCCTCCCTCCCTTTCTTCCCCCATTCAATTTCTCCTGCCATCCATCTCAGTCAATGACTCTGAGTGGCTTACAATGAATGAATGAATGAATGAATGAATGAATGAATGAATGAATGAATGAATGAATGGATGGATGGATGGATGGATGGATGGATGAATGAATGAATTAATGGATGGATGAATGAATGAATGAATGTGAATGTTACTATGATGTCTCTTTTCCAGATCATTAATTTTGGTTGATATATAAAATATGCTTTGTTTCTTTTGTATTTTCTCTTGTTTTGCAGGGAAAGTGAAGAATTTCATCAATGCCAACTACTTTAAAATACCAAATCTGGGTGTCACTCAATAATGCTGAATAGATTTTTGAGGAATTTTCAGACAGCGTCCTCAACCTGGGGGGCTTTAGAAAAAGTTGTAGGGGACTAGGAGGGGCCTTGGAGCTCTTCTAGTCTATCCCACTGGCCAAGACAGGAGACTCTAGACCAATGTTTCTCAACCTTGGCAACTTGAAGATGTCCGGACTTCAACTTCCAGAATTCCCCAGCCAGCGAATGCTGGCTGGGGAATTCTGGGAATTGAAGTCCGGACATCTTCAAGTTGACAAGGTTGAGAAACACTGGTCTTGTCCTATATGATGAACCTATGGCATGCAGAGCCAGATCAGCTGGCATGCGAGCCCTCAGCTTCAGAGTTCATACGCACGCCAGCCAGCTGGTTTTCAGCCTTCTGTGGGGGCTGGGGGAGGCCGTTTTTCCCCAGGCTGCAGGAAAGCCTCCGGATCGTTTCCAGACTTCCAGTTGGCCTGTTGGGTCTGTTTTTCGTCCCCCCCCCATTCTCCTGAGGCTTTCCTGGAGCTTGGAGAGGGTGAAAATGCCCCCACCCCACCCCAGAGGAAATACCAAGCTAGCTTGGAGACGAGCAGCGAGGCATGTGTGGGGGGGGGGCATGCACATGTGGGGGTGTACTTTACATTATAGGTGCCAGCACTTGCATTTTTGGCACCCAACCCCCCAAAAGGTTAGCTGTCCCTGCTCTAGACCATTTCAGACCAATGGCTGTCCAATCTTTTCTTTAAAACCTCCAGTGTTGGAGCATTCACATCTTCTGGAGGCAACTTGTTCCACTGATTAGCCTCCAGTCCCCTAATCCTCTTTCTTGCTCTTCTCTGCACTCTTTCTAGAGTCTCTACATCCTTTTCACATCGTGGCGACCAAAACTGGATGCCGGATTCCAAGTGTGGCCTTTCCAAGGCCTTATAAAGTGGCATTAACCCTTCACGGGATCTTGATTCCGTCCCTCTGTTGATGCAGCCTAGAACTGTGTTGGCTTTTTTGGCAGCTGCTGCCCACGGCTTGCCTTAAGGATTGTATCAGCTGCCAGAGGTGCCAGCTGCTAGAAATGAGGGGAGGGGGCACTGCCCTCGATTGCTGGGAGGGGCTTCGTCTCACTTGGGGAGCAGGGCAGGAGAGGCAGGGGGCCCTTTGGCCCAACCTCTTCTGAAGAGCTGCCATGCTGTTACCTGGAAGCGAGTCTCCCTCTCAAAGTAGACTGAGGTGAGTCCATGCTGCCACGCGGGGCTCTGGCTCCCCATTTGGCTCCACACCGTAGTCTCGCCCTGGTCCCCCAGGAGGGTCACGTGCAGCTGGTTGAAGTCCTCCGAGCCAAACATGTGATAGCGGAAGTCGATGCAGATTTCCCCAGAGCTCAGCAGCTGCGGACTCTCCAGTCGGTTGAGGTCGTAGGGGATCAGGTTGCTGGCCTCTTGGTAGATGAAGTAGCCTCCTGCAAGGAGAAGGGGAGATGCCCCCAAGCCCTTTATTGGAAGAAGGAAGCGAGGGGCACGAGGGCCCAGACCTGCCGAATCACGTCTGCACAGGTGAGATCAAAGAGACCCAGCCAGCTTCCTTCACGCGCTGTGCGCTTAGCGCAAACCCCATCCATCATCTCAGAAGTTCGTAGGATACACAAACAAAGCCTAATTGTTAGGAAGTGACAACGTCCCAAGGGTCTTTTCTTTTCTCCAAAAGGGCAACTGGAGTTTCTTGGGTTTTCCCTTGAAAACGTTTCGCTTCTCATCCCAGAAGCTTCTTCAGCTCCGACTGGAGGGGAATGGAAGGATTTATGTTCTTTGCAGTGGTCTGGTTGCTAACCCTCGGAGGGCTGAAGGTGAGCCATCTGAGAGTCCTCGGGGCCACTTGAGGGCTCACCTGTGCCCTGAGGCTCACCTGAGTCCCCTTCGGGGGAAAAGGGCAACATATAAATTTAATAAATTGAATTGAATTGATTCAGAGCAGGTGTGGCACCTTCTGAAGGATGCTCAAAGGCCTGTAAACAGATCAAGGACTCTCGGAGAGCCTTCAAAGTACCAAGGACCAGATGTCCTTCCGTTCCCCATCATCCAGTCAGAACTGAAGAAGCTTCTTGGGTGAAGAAGCGAAATGTTTTCAAAGAAAAAAAAACCCCAAGAAAACCCAGCCCCTTTGGGAAGTTGCTGTTCTTTCTGGAAACGGGGCGTTGGGGGGTTGGGGGGGGTTTCCTAAACCATCATTACAAGGGAGGCCGGGAGCTTTTCCGGATTCCAGATCCATCTGCCTTGCAAGCTTAAAGATTCCTTTCCCCATAATGAGTGGAAATTTGGGTTTTGTTTTTAACGTTTAAATACGTTTCATAAAAAATATTTTTTTTAAAAAAGTTTTAATTTCCTCAAGGAATTTCAGTCCTTGAAATGTGGGGAGGGGGGGGCAAGACCCATTTGCACCACCACCTCATTTCAGGCCCCTACAGAGGAAAGCGGCCATGGGGAAGATTCACGCAACACGCAGTGTATTCACTTAGTGTCTTTTAGCCTGGAGTGTTGGGTCCCTGTTGCTCGTTTCAGGTCCAAGGTCTGGTGCTGTCTCCAAAAACTCTTATCGAGGGAATAAAGGCGGCCCAGATGAAGTCTGAGCGTTTGTGGAGGAGAAACCCCCCCCCCTGCGTGCCTTGGGCCAAATACATCCTTTCCCTGGCGCAGCCGTCATCTCTGCAGCTGGAAAAGAGGCCCAGGAGGAGGATTTGGGATCCAAACAGAAGTTCAGCAGCTGGGCCCAACGGCTGCTCCCCGTAAGCGGAGGGAAGGGCCCCTGGGAAGGGCCCCAGGCTCCCAGGGCCACCTGAAGGGCCCGAGGCAAAGAGGGGCTGGTGCAGAGTTTGCTGGACGACTGCCTTTCTCCCTTGAGCCCGGCTCTTTGGGTCAGATTCTGTGGGCTCTGAGAGACGGGAGCTGCGCTGGGTGGAGAGACCCCTTTGCCGATCACAGGAAGCCTTGAAGGTGTGACACGGATTCCAGACAGAGAGGAGCCTCTCCTTTCAAGGATGGGGGACTCTCTGGCCCTCCCTCTGCTTTTCCATCCCATGCCCCATCTTCCCTGGTGTCTAAGAGCAGTTAGGATCCAGCCCTTGGGACACCACCCTTTCTCCAGCCTTCCAGAGACTTGGTGGAGAGAGGGGGACAAAGCTGGCATGCTGACTCGGAGGAGGGGAGGACCACATCCAGCTGCCCATATCAACCGGGTAGCCAGCAATCCTTCCAGCCTGCTCCAGCCTCCCGATGGCCATGGGAAAGAGACCTGGATGTCCCCATGACGGCCCTGTGGCCTGTGAGGAGAAGGGGAGTGGGGAGAATGGGGAGGGGGCTTTGCCCATTGCAGTTATGGAGCACTTACTTCCATCTGGATAATCCCCACTTGGGCCGGTGCCAGGAGTGGGGGTATCGTGCTTGGTGCGTATCCAGGCGCCTTGGTTAGTGCCACAGGTCTGGGTCCAGTCGCAAAAGGGCCAGGAGTTGTTGTTGAAGTCACAGCCGGCCAGGTAGTCTGAAATGGGGAGGGGGATGCAGTGAAGAACAGACCCCCTTCCCAGAAGCCTCTCTCAACCTGGCAGTCCTGAAAAAGGACTCCCATCATCCACAGCCAGTCAGCTGGCAAGAACACCCGAGAAGGGGCTTCCAGGATATTTGAGAGCTGGGGGGGGGTTTGAGAGAAGCTGCTTTAAGGTACCTGGCAGGAATGAGGTGGGGGCTATACCTGCATTTTGAGTCCAGCTCTTCAAACCAGCCGCCCAGTTGCCTTCTTCTCTCCTGCCAAGCAAAGAGGGGACAAGTAAATGAGTAAACAAGTAAATAGTAGCAGAGTTGGAAGGTACTTCGGAGGTCATCTAGTCCAACCCCCTGCTCAAGCAGGAGACCTGTACTAGGGAGTCAAACCGCCGAACTGCCGACCTTTCTGATTGACAAGCTCAGTGCCTTCGCCACTGAGCCACCTAATCAGGTCAGTTGAGGCCTGTGCCCTGTGCCCACCTCCTTCCCACCAGAGGGACCAACTGGCGCAGGGTGGGCAGAGCAGGGGGGTCCAAGGGAAAATACATGGAAAGCCATTGTAAGAAAGCAAAGTGCCCACCGTCAACATGGTGTGGGAAATGAGCACGAAGACGGTGAAGAAAGGGGTTCACACTCGTGCAAAGAGGAAGGAGGGCACCGTCCCTGGTACCCAAAGGGTAGCGACATCAATGTTGGCTGAACTCTTCCAGGGAGGGAAGGAGGGGGGGGAAGGACAGGAGGGGCTTTGTGTAAATGGCATCACCAGAGTAAGCACTACATCCCTCGCCAACTGGCCTGGGACTGCAGCGTCCAAGGAGAGGGGAGGGGATACAGGATAAGGAGGGGAGGGGGTAGAAGAAGTCAAACTGCTCTCCAAAGCCCCTGAAGGCAGGACAGGAAGCAATGGGTGGAAACTAATCCAGGAGAGAAGCAACTCGGAACTGAGGAGGAATTCCCTGCCACAGAAGTTGTGAAAGTCCCAACACTGGAAGTTTTGATGAAGATGTTGGATAACCATTTATCTGGGTTTCCTGCCTAGGCAGTGGGTTGGACTAGAAGATCTCCAAGGACCCTGCCAACTCTGTTATTCTGTTCTGTTCTAAGATAAGATTATGAGAGGGGAGGGGAGAGGAGAGGACAAGGGAGGAGGGGAGGGGATGAGATAGAAAAAGATGAGATGGGGGGAAGAGGAGAGGAGAATGGAAAATGAAGAATAAGACTAAGGAACTAAGACTAGAATAGGGAATAGATTTAGTTGGCAAAGTCTGGTTAGACACCCAAGATGTAGACCAGTGTTTCTCAACCTTGGCAACTTGAAGATGTCCGGACTTCAACTCCCAGAATTCCCCAGCCAGCGAATGCTGGCTGGGGAATTCTGGGAGTTGAAGTCCGGACATCTTCAAGTTGCCAAGGTTGAGAAACACTGAGCTAGAGGCTGCCCAGCAGGAGTCGGGTGGTGGTGGGGGGCAGGGAGACCCTGGAGAGAAAAGGAAAGCGATGGGGAAGCCTTAGGAAATGGGAAGGTGGCTCCTGGGAGAGCGGAAGGTGGTTTGAAGAGGGGCAGCTTCTGGTCAAAATGTCAAGATGGCACCACAATTGAAGCTGGCAAAGAATTGCAGAGAAACACGACTTTGGCATAAGCGATACAGTTTGAATCAGCGGATCAGCCCGGGAAACTGGGAGAAAAGGGGGGAAAAAATGATATGAAGGCTTCAGAAAGGAGGAGATATTATAATTATTTTCCTCCGTCTAATCGTGACCAATTCTCAGAGGTTGCCTGGACAGGTGGATCCCTGCCGTTCTCTTGGCCCTGTGTCTCTGAGGTGGTTTGTCATTGCCTCCTCCTTAGGGCTGAGGGAGAGGGACCGGCCCAATGCCAACCAGCTGGCTTTGTGCCAGAGGCAGGACTAGAACTCACCGTCGCCTGGTTTCTGCCTGGTGCCTTAACCACCACACCGAACTGACTCCCCCAACAGGCAATAAGGAAATGCATTTTTTTTTAATAAGCAAAATCACAAAACAGGGAGGAGGTTCCAGAGGAGAAAATAGAGGGATTTTTTAAAAAATTTTTAATAAGATTTTATTGGTAAAACGAAAATACAACATCCATAACTTGTAAAAAACAATACAACTACATTTCGAGATATTCCCATACTATCAAATCATTATAAACATCAAAGGTTAGGTATCTTATTCCTTCCCTCCCTCTTCTCTTCCCTCGTTTCTTCTTTTCCATACCCTTTTCTTCCCTCCCCCCGTACTTCCTTCTCCCCTGCCTTCCCTCCTTTCTTTTCTCCTTTCCTCCTTTCCTCCCCCCTCCTTTCCCTCCCTCGGTCCCCCCTCCTTCTCACATACCTTCCCTCCTTCCCTTCCTCTTTCCCTCCTCCTTTCTTTTCTCTTAATCTCCCTCCTTTCCTCCCTCCTTCCTTCCTTCCTTTCAACACTCCTTCTCTCTTTCTTTCCCTCCCTCTTTCCCTCTTTACTACCCTCTCCTCTTCCCTCCCTCCTTCCTCCCCCAGTTTCTTCTCTTTCTTCTCTCCTTCTTTCTTCCCACCTTCTTTCCCTTCTCTTCTTTCTCTTCCTCCTCTTTATCCTTCCCCCCTTCTTCTGCCTTTCCTATTGAAAATAGAGGAATTATCTAGAGAGCCAAAATCACGTCAACTAAGGGAAGACCCAAAAGAGGCTGGGTGGGAATTGTGGGAGTTGAAGCCCCCCCCATCTTAAAGTCTGAAAAGAACCGGACTGATGAACCCAACTTCTCTGGAGGTTCTCAGCCATCCAGGTAACAGGTGTGGCAAAGGGGCGTTTTCAAAGGTTACCTGGGCGGCTTTTTCCCTTGAGAGAAAGACCCTTCGCTTCTCCTCCAAGAAGCTTCCTGGGCTCATCAGAAGGGAGGAAGCTTCTTGAATGAGAAGTGAAATGTCTTCCTCACAGGGAAAAAACAAACTCTCCAGTTAACTTTGGAAAAAGCATCTTAATTAACTCAACCTCCCCCCCTCCAACTCCCTTCTCCTCCTCTCTGGAGCGGTGGGCCCAGAGCCTTTAAAGAAGGGGCAGAGACCCCAGAGCCCCTCCCTCCCTACCCCCTACTGGCGTGTCTCATGGACTCTGCAGCCATGGGGGCAGCTGCCTCCCCCCCCCCCCCGCGGGGCGTTGCATAACGTGCTGCTCCTTGGTGTTGGCAGCTCAAAGGTGTTGGCAGAGGTGGGGCAAAGGGCCCTCCCCACAGAGGAATCACGACCAGGAAACTGGGAGCAGGACTCCAGTCCCAGGGTAAAGGTGACCCCCCCTCCCTCCTCCCTTTCTCACCTTCCCACTTCCTCGCCTTCTCCCCCCCCCACCCCCGCCCCAAAGAAACTCTGCCTGTGGACAGAAACAGCCAAAGCATCAGGTGGAGCTTCTCCCCCGGTTCAGCTAGTCCTCGACTTACGACGACAACCGAGCCCTCCATTTACGCTGTTAAGCAAGACCAACTGTGAAGTGAATTTTTTTTATTAAATCAATTTCATATATACATTCACAATTATATGATCTCATAACTGTTCTTAATAATATGTATTTATAACAATTTTTCCCTACTGTTGACAATATACTTGAAGATTGCTTTTTTATCATCCCATAGATCCATCTTATCTTACAACGGTCCTACTTCTTCTTCCCTCCCTCCCTCTTTCCTTCCCTCGTTTCTTCTCTCCTACTCCCATTCCTTCCCTCCTTCCTTCTCTCCCTCCTTCCCCTTCCCTCCTTCTCTCCTTCCCTCCTTCCTTCCCTCCTTCCTTTCTTTTCTCCTTCTCTCCTTCCTTTCCCCCTTCCTTTCCTCCTTCCTTCCCCCTTCCTTCTCTCCTACATTCCCTCCTTCCTTCCCTCCTTTCTTCTCTCCTTCCCTCCTTCCTTCCCTCCTTCCTTCCCTCCTTTCTTCTCTCCTTCCCTCCTTCCTTCCCTCCTTCCTTCCCTCCTTGCTTCCCTCCCTCCTTCCTACCCCCCTTTCTTCTCTTTCTTCTCTCCTTGTGAAGTGAATTATGCTCCACTTTACGACCTGTCTTGCCACAGTTGTTAAAGGAGTCGCTCCAGTTAAGTTAGCAGCCCGGTTGATAAGGGAATCCAGCTTTCACATGAGCGTCGCTGGTCAGAAAGGGAGATCACATGACCCCGGGACACGGGAACAGCCACAGGCTGCCCGAAGGCCCTCGAAGCAGAAGAATACCAGCACTCGCATCTCCTAAACACCCCTGAGGATGTTACCTGGCCAGGTGACAAAACGTTCGGACGCCAACTCACAAGTTGGGAGAACGAACCTTCACCCTCGGTCATAAATCAGGATTTTCAGTGCTATTGTAACTTCAAATGGTCATTGAATGGACCGTCGTAACTGGAGGACTCCCTGTAACGCTCTAACCACCTTTTGTGGCGTCCCAATGATTGGGTTTGCAGCCGGACAGTTTGGAAAAAGAGCCAGTGGCCGCATTCACACGACTCCTGAGGCCCAAAGGATGTTATCCTGAGTTCTTTCACGGCCTACGGGCAGTTATTTCCACTCAATCTACTCTCGGTTAATGGAGGGCTTGAAGAATTCTACACACCCCCAGCTTCCCTGTGTGTTGTATGAACGCAGGCCAGATTTCGCCAGTTGTTTTAGCACGCCGGAGGGCAGGGCGATGGGCTTCTGCCCAGGTCACGGGTCAGAAAAGGTACGTTTGGACTTGTAGCTAAGGCAACAGACGACGGGAGGCTCTGAGTTCTAGTCCCGCCTGAATCACAAAAGCCAGCTGGGTGACTTTGGGCCAATCCTTAGGAGACAAGAGAGTTCTAGTCCCACTTAGGGGCGAAAACCGACTGGGAAGCTTTGGGCCGGTCCTTCTCTCCCTCAGCTGAGCTCACCTCACAGGGTTGTTGTTGCTGTGGGGAAAAGAAGAGGAGGAGGAGGAGGAGGAGGAGGAAGAAATATTGTGTTTCTTTGCTGCCTTGAGTTATTTGTAAAAATAATGGAGGTGGCATAGAAATAAAGAAACTTTGGAGGGAGTGACTGGATCAGGTGATCCACCCCAACAGGGCAGAAATGGATCTCTCTCTCTTTCACGCTACAGGAAAGGGACCCCCCCCCCAGGAAGCCATAGCCAGGGTCTTAAGCCCTTTATGATGGGAGGGGTCTTCCCTGTGGCCAAGGATGCTTTGGCACCTCAAGGAGAATTTCTTAGGGGGAACCGTCAGCTGGGCGGCTCACAGTAATGATCTCTCGCTGTCTCTTTCTTTTTCTCTCTCCTTCTCTCTCTCCCTCCCTCCCTCTCTTTCTCTTTCACTTTCTCTCCTTCTCTTTCTCTCCTCTGTTTCTCCATCCTCTCTTTCTCCCTCTCTCTTTCTTTCTCTCCTTCTCTCTCTCTTTCTCTCGCTCTTTCGCTTTCACTTTCTCTCCTTCTCTCTCTCCTCTGTCTCTCCCTACCTCTCTTTCTCTCTCTGTCTCCCCCTCTTTTTCTTTCTCTCCTTCTCTCTCTCCCTCCCTCTCTTTCTCTTTCACTTTCTCTTCTCTCTCTCTCTCCTCTGTTTCTCCATCCTCTCTTTCTCCCTCTCTCTTTCTTTCTCTTTCTCTCTCTCTTTCTCTCGCTCTTTCGCTTTCACTTTCTCTCCTTTTCTCTCTCTTCTGTCCCTCCCTACCTCTCTTTCTCTCTCTGTTTCTCCCTCTCTTTCTTTCTCTCCTTCTCTCTCTCTCTCTTCTGTCTCTCCCTACCTCTCTTTCTCTCTCTGTCTCCCCCTCTTTCTTCCTCTCCTTCTCTCTCTCTCTTCTGTCTCTCCCTACCTCTTTCTCTCTCTCTCTCCCCCTCTCTTTCTTTCTCTCCTTCTCTCTCTCTTCTGTCTCTCCCTACCTACCTCTCTTTCTCTCTCTCTCCCCCTCTCTTTCTTTCTCTCCTTCTCTCTCTCTTCTGTCTCTCCCTACCTCTCTTTCTCTCTCTGTCTCTCCCTCTCTTTCTTTCTCTCCTTCTCTCTCTCTTCTGTCTCTCCCTACCTACCTCTCTTTCTCTCTCTCTCTCCCTCTCTTTCTTTCTCTCCTTCTCTCTCTCCTCTGTCTCTCCCTACCTCTCTTTCTTTCTCTGTCTCTCCCTCTCTTTCTTTCTCTCCTTCTCTCTCTCTTCTGTCTCTCCCTACCTACCTCTCTTTCTCTCTCTCTCCCCCTCTCTTTCTTTCTCTCCTTCTCTCTCTCTTCTGTCTCTCCCTACCTCTCTTTCTCTCTCTGTCTCTCCCTCTCTTTCTTTCTCTCCTTCTCTCTCTCTTCTGTCTCTCCCTACCTACCTCTCTTTCTCTCTCTCTCTCCCTCTCTTTCTTTCTTTCTCTCCTTCTCTCTCTCCTCTGTCTCTCCCTACCTCTCTTTCTTTCTCTGTCTCTCCCTCTCTTTCTTTCTCTCCTTCTCTCTCTCCTCTGTCTCTCCCTACCTCTCTTTCTCTCTGTGTCTCTCCCTCTCTCTCTTGCTTTCTCTCCTCTCTCTCTTTCTCTCTCTTGCTTCTTCTCTCTCTTTTTCTCTCTCCTCTCTCTTTCCTTTTCTCTGTCTCTCCCTCTGTCTCTCTCTCTCTCTCTCAACTCCCCCCCCACACTCACATACACAATTTGCTAGCCAAAGAGAGACAAGTGGCAGAAGACCCAGCCAATGTTTGTTCCAGTGTGGAAATAGGAGCTAAACCTCTCTAACACCTCAGAGAGAAGCCCCCAGATGTTGGCTTGCCCAGAGGTCACATCTGGGGCAGACAAGGCAAGAGCGATCCCCGTGGCCAGCATCCCCACGTCTCCCCAGATAAACCGACAGGAACTTCCCAGCTGTTCATCCGATAACGCTTTCAGCTTTCAGGAAAGAAGCAGAGATTCCCCTTAGCATTAACCAGACCCCTGGCAAAGGGGGCATCTTACCCTCGGCTCTCTTGAATGGCAAAACACAGGAAGACCCAAAGGCCCACCAGGCACCACCGGGGCCCCATGGGGCTGGGCAGCATCGGGAGCTGCGGCTGCTGTCGCTTCTTCTCAGATTCTCTCCCTGGGGCTGCTCCACATAGCCTCAGTGCCACCCAGCTGCCAGCCAGGAGCAGAGTGAGGCCCGGCTGTGGGTGACACGGCCCCAAGAGGAAGGAGAGGAGGGCGGAGTCCCAGCAGGTCTCTCCCATCAGGTGTGCACACAGGTGGAAGCAAGGTGAGCACGGTGAGGAAGCCCAGGACCACGGTTGGATCAGGCCGTTCTCTCCACCGGCTCAATGTGGCCAAGGAGGCTGCTAGATCTCAAGAGGCCAAAAGCGGGAGGGGGAGGCGGGGGAGGCCCTCCTGCTTAGGGTGCAGGGGCTTCAGCCAGAGGATGCCCTTCGGGGGCAGGGGGTGGGGTGGGAGGGGGCTACACTTTCCTTCCCCTTGGCAAGGGCAGAAGAAGCATAGAATAGAGTTGGAGCAGATGGGCCTTTCCTGAATGCCCCAGGTCTCCTTAGGCACTGGGTAACGGAGCCCTAACGCCCCCCCTAGAGCCCCCTGGCTCCCCTTGGGCCATTTCTCCTGCGCTTCCCTCTTTCCAGGCTCCTGGGATGCAGCCTCAGCTCTGCAGTTCAGCTCCTGTTGAGTTTCTGCCTGGATTTCCCCTCCAGCAGGGAATCCCTCTGGCTGATTCTCCTCTGCCCTGGTCCTCCCTTCCAAGGGGTGGCAGCCGCTGGGAGCCCTCGTGGCCATCGCTGGGGAAGGCTGGATGGCGAGAATTCAGAAGCACGGCGTTGGGAGGGACCCTGGAGGTCTTCTAGTCCAACCCCTCTGCTGAAGCAGGAAACCCCAGACCATCCCAGACAAATGGCCCTCCAGCCTCTTCTCGAAAGCCTCCAGTGATGGAGCTTCCACTGGCTAATTGTCAGGAAATTCCTCCTTAGTTCCACGTTGCTTCTCTCCTTGATTAGTTTCCATCCGTGGCTTCTTGCCCTGCCTTCAGGGGCTTTGGAGAGTAGGTGGACCCACCCCCACCCTCTTTATGGCAGCCCTTCATATTTCCCAAGGGAGGGGCTGCCTTCACACCACACACAACGTTGTGGATTTATCCTTCAAAGAGGTTCCCGGAAAGGCATAAAATTGCCCAGCTGGGTTTTGTTGCTCTGCAGCCGCTGAGTTTTTCTCTGCCCGGGGGAGGCCTGTGGCTGCCCCCCAAGCAAGGGCCAAAGACGGGTCTTTCCCCCCCAGCTCCCGCCTGCAAAGCCAGCATCCCAGCCAGCCCTTGCCTGCCAGCGGCTCCCCTGGGGGGCTCCCACAGCTGTGCTTGCGCAGAGCTTTTCCGCTTCTCACCCAAGAAGCTTTTTCAGTTCTGAATGGTGAAGAATGGAAAGATTTAGAATGGAATGGAACAGAAAGGAACAGAACAGAACGAAATGAAATGTAATGTAATGTAATGTAATAGAATAGAGAATGGAAAGGATAGAGAATGGAATGGAGTAGAGTAGAGTAGAGTAGAATGGAATGGAATAGGGAATGGAATGGAATGAATATAGAATAGAATGGAATAGAATAGAGTAGGGAATGGAAATAATATAGAATAGAGTAGAGTAGAGTAGAGTAGAGTAGAGTAGAGTAGAATAGAATAGAATAGAATAGAGAATGGAAAGAATATAGAATGGAATGGAGTAGAGTAGAATAGAATAGAATAGAATAGAATAGAATAGAATAGAGAATGGAAAGAATATAGAATAGAGTAGAGTAGAATAGAATAGAATAGAATAGAATAGAATAGAATAGAATAGAGAATGGAAAGAATATAGAATAGAATAGAGTAGAGTACAGTAGAGTAGAATAGAATAGAATAGAATAGAATAGAATAGAATAGAGAATGGAAAGAATATAGAATGGAATGGAGTAGAGTAGAGTAGAATAGGGAATGGAATGGAATGAATATAGAATAGAGAATGGAAAGAATATAGAATGGAATGGAGTAGAGTAGAATAGAATAGATTAGAATAGAGCTGGAAGGGACCTTACGACACACGGCGTAAGGAAAGATGGAATGTTTATTTTTATAATTGAAAACTAGGAAGGGGATAGGAGAACCGAGACCGTTTCAGATAAATGGCTCTCCAGCCTCTTCCTAAAAACCTCCGGTGATGGAGCACCCATGATTTCTGAGTTTATATTCCTGATATAGTATCCCTTCATTTATGTTCCAGGAATAGGACTCCCTCCATCTGCCCCCATTCAGTTAGAACTGAAGAAGCTTCTTGGAGGAGAAGCAAAATGTCTTTGAGGAAAAACAAAGTCCATTTGCCTTTTGAAAAAGCCGCTTTGGGAGGAGGGAGGGAAACGGGTCCTGGAGGCCATTCTCCCCTCTAGGCCACCCTGTGGCATTCCTGGGTCCAGCTCTGGGCACCGGAGTCGGAGAAGGGAAAATGGGAGGGATAAGGGAGGGTCTTCGGAGCTCAGGGCTGAGATGAGGAGCCCTTGGGGGTCTCTGGGCGGGGGGGCCTTCTTGCAGACGTTTCGTGACCTGACTAGGTGACCTCATCAGTGCTAGAAGGGAGAGGGGTTTGTGAGGAGGGGGAGGGAGGAGGAGGAGGGGAAGCCATGAGGTCATCCAAACGCTCTGCTTCTCAGCCTCTGTCCGTCGGGGAAGGAGGAGGAGGAGGAGGAAGAGGAGAAGATGACGGCAGGGCAGGCAGCAAATTCCCCTTGTGCTGATCTTGAACCTGCCGGAATCTCTTTGACATTCAAGCCCTTCGGTGGTTGGATTGTTTCCCCCATATTTTATGGAAGGTGCAGAAGGCAATGACCCCCCCCCCCGCCCCACCCAGCCCATTTCACAGGGGAGGAGATGGGAGCATAAATCAGGTCACTGACCAGCCCCACTGCTGAAGACAAGGTTCAAATTCCTCCCAGCCCCATGAAAAGTCTCTGTGTGTGTGTGAGAGAGAGAGGGGGGGGTGGAATTGCAGAAGGACACACAAAACACTCAACATGATTGCACTGCACTTGTATACTGTTGCTCTTTAATTCTAGTGTAAAAATAGGACAAGCTGAATATATTGATAGATAGTAGAAATACACCGAAGGGAGGAGTAGAGGGATAGAAGAAAGAGGGGTAGAGAGGGTGGGAGAGAGGACTGGAAGGAGGATGAGAAGGAAGGGAGGGAGGGTATCGGGAGAGAGGAGTGATAGAGGGGGAGGGGAAGTAGGGTAGAGGGGAACGTTGGAGGGAAGAACGAAAGTTGGAGGGGGGTGAAAGAAAGGGTGTATGGTGGGTCGAAGTGGTACATTGGGTTTGTATTTTGGGGGGTATTGTTGACAAGAGGGAGGGCTGTGTTTATTGTTCAATGTTATATGCCCCGGTTATGCACAGTATATATGTGACTGTACGAAATGAAATGGAAATAAAACATATTTAAGAGAAAAAAACACTCAACAAGTCCCAGGTTGCCCTCCCACCTTGACCCCATTGTTGTGATGGTATTTTATGGGTTCATTTCAGGAAGCCAGAGAAGGGATTTGACTCTGGGGTCATTTCCAAAAATCTATGACGCCTCTTCCCCCCTCCTTCCCCCTCCCCTTCTATCTCCCCTCTCTCCCTCTCCTTCCCTCCTCCTCCTCCTCCTCCCTCCCCTCCCTCCCCCTTCTCCTCCTCACTGGAGAAGCTTCTTGGATGAGAAGAAGCAAGAAATCTCCCTTTGGGCCAGTCAAGACCACCTGGGGATTTGGTTTTTCACAGGGGGGTTCCTGGCGGGTGCTGCCGTGCTCCCAGCGGCCTGTGCCTGGCACTGCCGACCCACAAGACGGTTTTTGAGGCCAAGGCTAAGGAGTTCTGATGGGCAATGGCAGGGCTGCTGCAGCCCTCCCCCCCCCCAGGACTCCTGCCTTGAGCAGAGGGTTGGACTAGAAGACCTCCAAGGTCCCTTCCAACCCTCGGTTTCTACGACCCCAAGACATTAACTCAAGTTAAATTGGGATTTTGCTTCGTTTTTAACAGGCGTAGAAACTGCAATGCCTAGAACAGTGTTTTTCAACCTTGGCAACTTGAAGATGTCCGGACTTCAACTCCCAGAATTCCCCAGCCAGCGAATGTTGCCAAGGTTGAAAAACACTGGCCTAGAACGTAGTTTAATTTCACAGCTTCCTTTTATAAGGAAACCCTGAAAGTCTCCTTTTTCTGGATGTGTCGCCAGATCCCTTGTAAGGTTCTTAAAATGTTCACCTCCTGCAGTCCCATCACAATCCGTAGATCTCTCCCCAAGATAAGAGAAGCGGTTCCACTTCAAGCGGGATCCATTATTCTGACCATCATTGTTAGAAAGCTCAGGATTGTGACAGGAATGTGGGGCTTGCAACGCGGTGGCTGCCTCCTGCGTCCCTTCTTCTCCCGCTGGGTCGGTTCAAACTCCCTCGGAATTCGGGGTGGGGTGTTCTCCCCAGGGCCAGGAGGGGGGATTTCAGGGGGCCTGGGGAATAAAGGAGCAGCACCTGGGTTCATAGCAGGTGCCAGCTGTTCACGGGACAAGAAACAACGGATGGAAACTCCTCAAGGAGAGGAGCAACCTGGAATTAATTTCTTAACAGTGAGGACAATTAACCAGTGGAACCGCTTGCCACAAGAAATTGTGGGTGCTCCATCACTGGAGGTGTTTAAGAAGAGAATGAACAATTACTTGTCTGAAATGGCATAGGGGCTCAGGCTTGAGCAGGAGGCTAGACTAGAAGACCTCCAAGGTCCCTTCCAGCTCTGTTCTGATTCTGAGATGCTCAGGGGCGCAATTACAGGAGAGGATTCTTTAATATATTTGTAAAAAAAGAATTGTTTTTTTAAAAATACTTTTTTTATTTCCCATTTTCATCACATATAATCACATGTATACTATTACATAGCCAATATCCTATTGTATTAAGTAGTAAAAAAGAATTGTTAACACACCTTTATTACTTTTTACAACTAACTCAAGGCAATGAAGATGCATAAAGCTGCTTCCTCCTCCTCTTTTCCCCACACAAAGTGGGTTGGGCTGAGACCGGGGTGGGGGGTGGGGGGTCTGCCTCAAAGTCATCTAGCTGGGTCTGGGCTGGGTGCGATCAAGGACGGAAGCTGCGGGGGGGGGGAAGGTTAAGGTGGTCTTGGGAAATGTGCTGGAGGTGCACAGAGACTGTCAGGAGAACTAAGGAGGAGCTTCCTGACAGTGAGGACAATTAACCAGTGGAACTCCTTGCCTCCAGAAGTTGTGGATGCTCCATCAATGGAGACTTTTAAGAAGAGATTGGACAGCCACAAGTCTGGAATGATCTAGGGTCTCCTGCTTGAGAAGACGGTTGGACTGGAAGACCTCCAAGGTCCCTTCCAACTCTATTATTCTGTTAATTGTGGACATAGGGGCAAAAATGGGAGGGAGAGACAGAGAGTGAGACAAAGAGGGGGTGGTGGAGAAGGAGGAGGACGACTGAGGAATTCTTGGTGGTCTCTAAGATTGGTTGTTTTGAAGAGGGAGGGAGTGAGGAAAGAAAGAAAGAAAAGCAAAAAGAAGAAAAGAGAAAGAAAAAAGAGAAAGGAAGAAAAAGAAAGAAATAGAGAGAGGAAAGAATGAAAGAAAGGAGAAGGAGAGAAATAAAGAAGAAAGAGAGAGAGAGAGAAAGGAAGAAAGGAAGAAAGAGAGAGAGGAAAGAAGGAAAAGAAGGAACAAAGGAAGAGAGAAGGAAAGAAAGGAGGAAAGGAAAGAAGGAAAGAAAGAAGAGAAAGAAAGAAGGAGAAGGAGAGAAATAAAGAAGAAAGAGAGAGAGAGAAAGGAAGAAAGGAAGAAAAAGAAAGAAAAGAAGGAACAAAGGAAGAGAGAAGGAAAGAAAGGAGGAAAGGAAAGAAGGAAAGAAGGAAAAAGAAGGAAGGAAGGAAGGTTCTTTATCCCCCCCATGAGAGACCCAGGCTATGTGGAGGGTCTGGATGTGTCATGCCAGCCTAATTCCTGAGATTGGTCCTGCATCAAGGCTTCCCCTCACCAGCCTCAATCCCGTGGCCGTGGCAGTCAGGCACCCAACCCACCCTTGTCCCCTGGGGGCCACCTGGCCCTCCCTGTCGAGCAAAGCAGAAAGGCCCCCTCCGTCCCGTCTCCCCCACTGCCCCACAAGGATGGGGAGACTTCATACAGTTCTATTCCGGTTCAGCTGGGGTTTTGAGGCGGGGGGGGGGGGCATGGCCGGGGGGGGGGGGGGGGCAGCTCAACGCTACTCGTATCGGGGCTCCTGTGGTGGCCTGGGTGCTCTGCGAGTGAAAAGGGGCTCCCGAGCTCCATTTTCGGCTGCGACAGCCTCCTGCAACCCTCTGCCAGCAGAAATGGAGCTCAGGAGGGCTGGAGGCGTCCCTCCCCAGCTCCGTTTTCACGGGCAGAGGCACCGCAGGCCAGTCCTTCCCTGTTCCCAGAGTGCCCCCCCCCCTCAGGCCAGATCTAAGCACCCCACGGGCCGTATCCGCCCCCCAGGCCTTGAGTTTGAACCCCCCCCCCGCATTAGTATAATTCCTCTTTTCAGCCCAGAGTGAAGGTTGCAGAAGTGGGGCTTCCCAGCCAGCCAGAGGATCTGGGCAAATTGGCAGCTATTTTAATTCTGATTTTACCCTCCTTAAGAGAGGCTGACCCTCCCCACCACCCTCCCACCCAGGGCAGAGTGGTTTCCATTTCTCTCCCCCCCCCCCCCGGAGAAACCTTGTTGGGATTCACAGGAGTCTAATTCTGGTTCACTGACTTTGTCACGCGGTTATCATTTCATTACGGGACAGAAAGACGGAATGGGGAAATTCCCCGGCAAAAGTCTCCTCAGCTGGTGCCCTTTGCACCTCGGTGGGGCTCCCACCCGGGAGGGGGCTCTAAGGCCACCCTCCAGCACCCGGCTGGCTCTGCCGTTTCCTCCTCACCTTTCCAGGAACATGGAAATGGGAAGGAGAGCAGGCAGTGGTTGCTCAGCCTGGAAAGGAAGAAGGGGGGAAGGAAAGGAAGCGGGAGGGGGCCTCCCCAGCAGGGAAGAAAGGAGCTTATTTGGGGCTCGTGGCTGGGAAGCCCTGAGCCAGCTTGGAAAGGGGGGATTTTCCTCCAGGGAAGCTCCAGGTGCCCCAAAGGGCCCAACTGGTGTTTTTTGTGAAGCCTTGAAAAAGCACCTTTGGGAAGACCATGACCTTTGGGATGACTGAGGCTCTCCGTAGATCTTCAAGTAGGACGACCGTTTCTGGTCTGAGGCTTGTAGAATCGTAGACTCCTAGGGACAGAAGGGCCCCCCAGAGGTCTTCTAGTCCAGCCCCCTGGGCAAGTCAGGAGTCCTGATACTAAGCCTCCTCTTGAAAAGCCTCCAGTGACGGAGCCCTTCCGGAGGGAAGCCGTTCCATTGGTTATTTGTTCTCCCTGAGAGGAATATTGTCAGCTGCCACCTCGCTCCGGTCTTTTGCAAGCATTCAGTGTCGGCTGCCATGAACTCCCGGGGGGGGGAACTCGATGGGAGGGAGGGAACCGGACGTTCACACTTTCTCTCCCAGAAGACCTTCAAGGTCACTGCAATTTCAGTAGTGATTTCTAGTAAGCGATGCCTTTCTCAACAAATGGAGTTGAAGACAGTTCTTAACTAGAGCAGTGTTTTTCAACCTTGGCAACTTGAAGATGTCTGGACTTCAACTCCCAGAATTCCCCAGCCAGCGTTCGCTGGCTGGGGAATTCTGGGAGTTGAAGTCCAGACATCTTCAAGTTGCCAAGGTTGAAAAACACTGAACTAGAGGTTCAAGGCGAGGCAGGCCGGACAAATGCCCTCCTTGTTTCTAGGGTGGGTGTCTCTCCAGTGAGTTTCTACCCATCCGTTTCTCCTTGTCCTGGAGAATAAATGGACACCCTCTTCTTTGGGGCAACCCTTCAAATTCTAGGGAAGAGAAGGACCAGGGGAGACAGGATAGCAGTCTTCCAATATTTGAGGGGCTGCCACAGAGAGGAGGGGATCAAGGTATTTTCCAAAGCACCAGACAAGGGATAATGGATGGAAACTGATCAAGGAGAGAGAAAGAGTCAACCTGGAAATAAGGAGAAATGTCCTGGGAGACAGTGAGAGCAGTCAAACAATGGAATAGAAGTCGCCTTCAGAAGTTGTGGGAGCTTCATCACGGAAGCTTTCAAGAAGAGACTGGACAGCCATCTGTCAGAAATGGTGTAGGGTCTCCTGCTTGGGCGGGGGATTGGTCTAGATGACCTCCAAGGTCCCTTCCAACTCTATTATTCTATATAGAATAGAATAAAATAGAATAGAATTCTTTATTGGCCAAGTGTGATCGGAGACACAAGGGATTTATCTTTGGTGCTGATGCTCTGAGTGGACATAAAAAGACAAGATACATCCGTCAAGAATCATCAGGAACAGCACTTCATGATAGTCACAGAGTAGAAATAAGCAATCAAATCATACTAGGAAACAATCAATGTAAATTGTAAGGACGCAAGCCACGAAGTGACAGTCCTGCAGTCATAAGTGGGAGGAGATGGGGGGAAGGGACGATGAGGAGACTAATAGTAATGCAGCCTTAGGGAATAGTTTGACAGTGGGGAGGGAATTATTTGTTTAGCAGAGGGATGGCGTTCGGGGGAGAAACTGGCCTTGTGTCTAATTGTCTTGGTCTGCAGTGCTCTATAGCCTCGTTTTGAGGATAGGAGTTGAAACAATTGATGTCTAGGACTGGACAGCCATCAGTCAGAAATGGAGTAGGGTCTCCTGCATGGGCGGGGGGAGGGGGGGTTGGACTAGAGGGCCTACAAAATCCCTTCCAACTCCGTTATTCTGGTAAATATTGCAAGGCTGCTGTCATGTCGCCCGGAGTCCTTTTTCTCTTTGAACTAAACATCCCCATCCATCGTATGTTTTCGCCTCCAGTTCCCTCATCATCCTGGCTGCTCTTCTCTGCCCTCTTTCCAGAGTCTCCACATCTTTTTTTATATTGTGGAGACCAAAACTGGATGCAGGATCCCAAGTGGGATCTTACCAAGGCATTTTAAAGTTGGTAACACCACTTATGAAGTGGTAGTATCACTTCTCGTGATCCTGATTTTGAACCAACTCAAAAGTGAAATATAGCAGTGATTTCTGCTTGCTGACCGTAGCTATTACTCGATTGTTAAACAGGAATCGAAACTCCACAGAATCACATTGTTCGACTTTCCGTGACATTCAAAAGCCAATTCGAAGGCCGCGAGTTGGCACACTTCATCAAAGCAACCTTTGGCATCTGCACAATTCCTGTTCCAGGAACACACCATCCTTTAAACAATAATCTCACCCTGGCAGATCCAAAGTTCTCCAGAGATTGACAGATTCCAAACTTTTGCAACACTTTCCTATCTTATCTATGCCACAGGAAGAATTCTCAGCCAATATGAGGTAAACACAGGGCAGGCTCAGATTTATTGCACCTCTGACATAGAGAAATCTGTCAGCATGAATTAGAACAACTGCTTTTAATGAGTTCACCCCACTTTAATAACAGATGAAATGTATGTAACTTTTTAAAAAAACAGACAGCACTGATTTTATAAAACAGAAAAGTCCAATTTTTTCTTCCGAATTTCAACAACTATTTTTAATGAGTTTGTTTATATGTTCAACAATATATGAAATGTGTTTAGCCTTTGAAAAAACAGACAGCATAATTTTGTAGTTCAGAAAACTCCAATTTTCATTTCAAATTTCGTACATGTGACACATATTTTTTTCAGTGCAGCTTTTAAGTTGTGTTTTAGTTGTGTAACCATTAAAAGTACTTTTAACTGGTGTGTTCCAAAGGGTTGAGGTTCTGAGAACACAAGAGGGGAGGAGGAAGACTGCTTGAAAAATGCATTTTTATCTGAATATGTTGTTACTCAGCTTCTTTGGATGAATGAATCATGGTCTTTTTGTTACTTTGAAAGCTTTGAAAACATTATTAACGGGGACCTGATCAAAGGGAGGCCTTGTAGAGGGGAGACCTACATTAATTTATGGGGGTCAAAAACCAGAAAGAGGCGCAGCAGCTTTTCGGGATAATGAAGCTGGTTAAAAGGCCGTCAGCTGCAGTTCCTCCAATTCCTGGCTATGCGTGAAGAGGGTTGAATGTGGGGTGAGGTGACGGGAGGGGGGAGAATTATGCAGACAGAAGCTGCATGTCAGTCAGGGGGACACAAGTAAAGAGAAACCAGCTTCCCCGATGGGCTTTTTTTATTTTTGCCAGAAATCGCAAAAAAACTCCGAACAAAACCAAACCCCTTGTAAATCTCTCTCTCGTATGACTGACTGCAGGGTGGTTCAACGGTTGCAAACGCAGGTACAGGTGGTGGAGAGCCATTTTGTTTTTCAATTGTTAAATGAATGGTTGTAAGTCAAGGACTGCCTGTATTGAATTAGTGAGTGAGCCCGGACTAACAAGCTAGCAGGATTGGACGGGACCTTGGAGGTCTTCTAGTCCAACCCCTAGCTCAAGCAGGAAACCCTAGACCAGCAGTCCCCAAATTTTCCAGTTCGGTGGCCAGGCCCAGGGTGTGTGTGTGTGTGTGTGTGTGTATGGCAGGTGCATGTGTGTGTGTGTGTGTGTGTGCACAGCTCCATTTGTGCAAGTGGCGCACATGGAGGCCCTCCAATCGCACAAGTGGAGTTTTGCACAGCCGCACAGGCACCCTCTGCTCGCACGAGTGGAGCTTCACATGTGCACACTTGCTCATGTCTCCCGGGGCCTGGTTTCAAACAGGCTGGGGCCCAGGAGCTGGAGCCCCCTTCCCCAGACCCTTCCAGACAGACGGCTGCCCAATCTCTTCTTGGAAACTGCCAGTGATGAAGCTCCCACAACTTCCAAAATCAAGTTGTTCGACTGATTCATTGATCTCCCTGCCAGGAAATTTCTCCAGGTTAATTCTCTCTCTCCGTTTTATCCTAATCAGCTTCGTTGCTCTTTTTCCAGAGTCTCAACATCTTTTTTTATAATGTGATGACCAAAACTGGATGCAATATTCCAAGTGTGGCCTTACTAAGGTTGTATAAAGCAGTTCTAATATTTCGTGTGATTTTGATTCTATCCCTCTGTTAATGAAGTCTAGGATTGCACTAATTAATTAATTGCATCAATACAAAGATTGTATTAGCTTTTTCGGAAGCTGCTGCACACAGCTGGCTCATCCTTAAGGGATTCTCCACTAGGACCCCAAGGTGCAGTTGCTACGGTTGAGCCAGGTACCACCTATTCCATATCTGCGCATTTGGTTTTCCTTGCCTAAAGGTTAGAATCTTACCTCTCTCACTTTTTTCTCTACTTTCCCAAACTACAATTTAGGAAGCCCAAAGTTGTATCAGCATACAGTCATAATTTATGCTCGGTTCCAGCCTCTGTACCAAACACCTTGGGTTCGTCACAAGATTGTGTAATAAGCAAAGTCTCCAGACTCCGACGGAACGGAAGGCGAGCAAGCTCCCTGCAGGTCAAAAGGTGGACGGCCTCTTCTTCCCACTTTACTTTTTCTTAATCGCGCTTTGAGGACATCACTGTACAAGAAGCCACCCATGAGTTGTACAAAGTATCCCAGTGGAACGGAGTGGAAGAATCCCATTGGTAATTAAGACAATAACCAGAGTAATTCGTTTGATCCGACAAATAAAACTTCAGGGAAGTCAATGATTTCCATAAATAGCTTCGAAAATATTTTTACATCCAACGATGCAAACCGGAGCCATTTCGGGATCTTCAGAGAGAAAGGCTGAACGAACAGCTAAGGACCTAAAGTTATCAGGCAGAAACTCATCAACTTTCATAAAACCGGATTCCCAGACGGGATTTTCTTCTGCAAACAACATTCCAGAGATGCCCTCAAAATCTCGGCATCTCAGTGGGAATGCACCAGCCCAGCCCACTGGAGCAGAAGTCTAGCACCACGGCCACATTCGCCGCAGGGACAATTCAACGGCGTATTAATCATTTCATTCAGTTACTTTTATTTTTAGTCATCACGTTTCCATCGAAATTATTAGTGAACTCTTGTATTTCTGGATTGACTTTCTTATTTTGCTGTTATTGGCCACAGTTCTGTTGAAATTAATTTAACTTTTGTATTTCAGGCTTTTAAGAAGAGACTGGGCAGCCATCTGTCAGAAATGGTGTAGGGTCTCCTGCTTGGGTGGGGGTGGACTAGATGACTTACAAGGTCCCTTCCAACTCTATTTATCTGTTAAATTTGTTGAGTTGTCCCATGGCAAGTTGGCCATAGCGAGTAGTTGTCCCATTTTGTAGTGGAGCATTGGAAAGAGAAACCCTTTGTGGCCACACACTTCCAGGAGGTCAGTAAAGGGGAATAAAGTTGGAAGGTGCAGCTTCAATCATGAGAAGGGAGGAGGAGGAGGAGGAGGAGGAGGAAGAGGAGGAGGAGGAGGAGGAGGATGGCTCTTTCTGGCTTCGGACTAATTGATTTCAAGCCTAAAGGCTCATCATATACCTTTCACTTAGGGTTGAGTTTTCCTTTTTCTGGCATTTCTTCCTTTAGGTTGGTTCTTTCAGATGGTGGGCTTGCTGAGAGTGGATGTCAGCTTCTGCTTTGCTGTTGCTTCAGCTGCCATGAAACGGGGAGGGAGGGCTGGTATTTGGGAGGGGTTAATTGATGTGCTGGAGGAATCTTCTAGGATGTTCGAGATGCTCGGATGGCGCATGGGTGAGACCTTCCCGCGTAGATTAACGGCCTCGACATTCCATCTTCGTGATGCCTGTTTGAAGTTATCTCACACCTGACACTTGAAGGACTTATGATTGGCCTGGAGCTATGACCTTAAGGGGTGGGGAATGGGCTATTCTATATATCAATTGCTTTCGCGCCTAATTTAGTAAGGCCACACTTGGAATATTGCATCTAAAAAGACCGAATGGCTGTTGTGTTTTCCTCCCAAAAATTTGGCTAACGTTCCATCAATCAGGCTGGGGGGGCAAAATTTATCCCCCTCAGATAGGGTCCGCAACTTGGGAGTCCTCCTGGATCCACAGCTGAGTTTTGAACACCACTTGTCGGCTGTGACCAGGGGGGCATTTGCCCAGGTTCGCCTGGTGCGCCAGTTGCGGCCCTACCTGAACCGGGAGGCTCTCACAACAGTCACTCGAGCCCTTGTGATCTCTAGGCTGGAATACTGCAATGTGCTCTACATGGGGCTGCCCTTGAAGAGCATCCGGCGACTTCAGCTAGTCCAGAACGCGGCCGCGCGAGTGATCATGGGCGCACCACGGTTCGCCCATATAACACCAATCCTCCGTGAGCTGCGCTGGCTACCTGTTGATCGTCGGGTGCACTTCAAGGTCTTACTTACCACCTATAAAGCGCTCCATGGTAGTGGATCTGACTATTTGAGAGACCGCCTCCTGCCAATTACCTCCCTGCGTCCCATCAGATCGCACAGAGTAGGCCTCCTCCGAATTCCATCCGCCAGCCAGTGCCGACTGGCGACTACGCGGAGGAGAGCCTTCTCAGTTGCAGCTCCGACATTATGGAACAACCTCCCCGTGGAGATCCGTACCCTCACCACAGTCCAGGCCTTCCGCACAGCCCTCAAGAACTGGCTATCCCGTCAGGCCTGGGGATAGGATTACTCTAACCCCGCCCGAATGTTGAGTGAATGTTGTGTTTTTACGATTAATTTTCTTTTAATCACGATTCTTTTCTTTTTAAGTCTTGTCTCGCACTCCCTTCCCTTATTGTTGTAAGCCGCCCTGAGTCCCCTCAGGGAAAAGGGCGGCATATAAATTTCCAATAAAATCCAAATCCAAATTAAGTAGACTTTGCTTCGCAACTGCTTGCTTACCATTTATAATTAGTAAAAGTACTTTGGATTTCCAAACCATGGAGTCTCTTAGTCTTTCTTTCCTAATTATTTGATGGAGTGATGCTGACAAGAAGCAAAGTCTCAAAAACCCTTTCCAGGAGATTTACGTCTACCGTGAAGGGAGGCTAATGTCTTCACCGATCAGGGAGGAGGAGGGGGCCGCTGGAGGTGAGTATACCAGCGGAGCAGGGCCTCCCGAACTTTCGCTTCACGAGCCCAGCCCGCCCGACCTCTCCTTACACGAAGATTTATTTCAACTGCAAATTTCCAGCCAGCCTGACCCTCCCCCACCCCGATGGTCGACTTCGGTGGGACAAAGAGAGACAGAGACAAGCTGGAATGCTGGAATCACCCAAAGGCAACCCCGACAACCATCGCTGGAGCCGGGAGCCGTGAGAAAACCCCAGACGAGTGAATTCCCTGACTATTGGAGCCAAAGGTACTTTGGGGAAAGAAGGGGGGACGATGAAAGGGACTGGAGAAGTTGGCAACATTACCCACGTTAAAGGGTCATAGAGTACGCATTAAGGAAGGAGATGAATGGAAGACTGCTTTCAACTGCCCTCTTGGTTGCTTTCAGTTCCGGGTCATGCCTTTTGGCCTACAGGGGGCCCCTGCTGTTTTCATGCAACTTATTAATGACATCTTGCACGATCATCTGTACAAAGGAGTTATCGTATATTTGGACGATATCCTTATCTATACTCGCACCTATGACCACCACGTCGCTCTGGTGCGCACTGTTTTGAAAAAACTCCGTGCCGCTGACCTCTATGCCAAGTTGTCTAAGTGTGAGTTTCACCAAACTAAAATTGACTATCTTGGCTATCGCATCTCACCTGATGGCATTGAAATGGACCCTGAGAAGGTGAGGGCAGTCACTGAATGGGACGCGCCCAAGACTCGTAAATAATTGCAAAATTTTTTGGGTTTCGCTAATTTCTACCGTCAATTCATTCCCTCTTTTGCTAAGATTGCTCTTCCTATTACTAATTTGCTCAAGACGAAAGGCGACCCGAAACCTAAACCTAATAAACCTTTGGACTGGACCATGGAATGCCAGGCGGCATTCGAGAAACTTAAACGCCTCTTTGCCGCTGAACCGGTACTTAAGCATCCTGACCTAGACCGGCCGTTCGTCGTCCAGGCTGATGCCAGTGATGTCGCCGTAGGGGCCATTCTGCTGCAAGCCAACGACCAAGGTGACCTGCAGCCTTGCGCGTACACCTCCCGAAAGCTCACTGACACGGAGAGGCGTTGGGCGGTTTGGGAAAAGGAGGCTTTCGCGGTCCGTTGGGCCCTGGCTACGTGGCGCCATTTCCTGGAGGGTGCTAAACACCCATTTGAGGTGTGGACTGACCACAAGAACCTGGAGGCATTGCGGACGCCTTGTCGTCTCTCCCCCAAACAAATGCGATGGGCCCAATATTTCAACCGTTTCAATTTCACTCTAAAGTATCTCCCGGGTGGGAAGAACTTCATGGCGGATGCTTTGTCCAGATTACCTCAATATAATTGCTCTAAACTGAGTATCGTCCAACCGCTCCTGGCAGCGCCGGTACTCACGCGTCAACAGACCCAAGCACAGAGGGAGGTGCCTCAAGATCTACTTTCTGACCTTAAAAAAGCTCTTCCTCACGACGACTGGTTCCTGAACCATCGGGACGAGTGCACCATGAGGGACGATCTACCGTGGATTGGTGCTAAATTATACATCCCCGCGTCCCTACGGCTCGTGGTCCTTCGTCGCGCTCATGACTCCAGATTGGCGGGTCATTTTGGATTCGTGAAAACTTTGCACCTCGTGAAGAGACAATTTTGGTGGCCCTCTTTGAAAAAGGACATTGAACTTTATGTGGCCAGTTGCCCAGTTTGCGCTGCCGCCAAAAAACCGCCAGGGAAACCGCAAGGACTCCTCCAGTCCGTCGCTCGCCCGGTTGCCCCTTGGAAGGAGATTTCGATGGACTTTATTGTTGAGCTTCCCGAAAGCCAGGGGCATACCGTTATATGGGTGGTCACTGATTTGTTTTCCAAGCAGGTTCATTTCGTGCCTTGTCACAAAATTCCTTCCGCCAAGGCATTGGCTAAACTGTTCATTTCCCACATCTACCGTTTGCATGGGGTGCCTGACTGTATTATCTCTGATCGTGGGGTCCAATTTACATCTAATTTTTGGAAGGAATTCCTCAAATGGATTGGCTCCGCCCAGGGCCTTAGCTCCGCCTACCATCCTCAGACTAATGGCGGCTGTGAACGTACTAATTCCGTGCTTGAGCAATATTTGCGTTGTTTCATCAATTATCAACAAGACGATTGGGTGGACTTGTTACCACATGCTGAGGTGGCCTACAACAACTCGGCTCACTCCAGCACAGGTTTCACCCCTTTTCGGGTCGTTTACGGTCAAGATTTTGTTCCCATTCCCGAATTGCCTAGTGTCCAACCACAAGTCCCGTCAATTGCGGACTGGAGTGAGCGTCTCAGTAGAATTTGGCCGTTGACCCTCTCCACGTTGGACGCTGCACATAAAGCCCATAAGAAGCAAGCGGATAAAAAACGCTCTCAGCCCTATGAATACCGGCCTGGGGATTTGGTATATTTGTCCACGAAATTCCTGCACACTACACAGAAGTCAAAGAAGTTGGGACCCAAGTATGTTGGCCCTTTCCCTATTGTGAAGGTCATCAATCCTGTTTCTGTTCGTTTACAATTGCCAAAACACCTCAACCGAATCCACCCGGTGTTCCACATCAACCTCATCAAACCTGTTCGGGTTTCCCACTTACGTCCCCCTGATGAACCTCCACCTGCTCCATTACTAATTGATGGGGAACGTCACTTTGAAGTTCGTGCCATTCTTGATTCCCGCAAGCACCGTAATCGCATCCAATACCTGGTGGCTTGGAAGCACTTTCCTCCCTCCCACACAGAATGGGTTGATAAATCCCATGTTCGGGCTCCCCGCCTGCTTCAGGAATTTGAAGTAGGCGGGGAGTGAAGCTGACAGTGGCTGATTACTCACTCTACATATTCAGGGCATACCAGGAAAATAAGTGGAGTAGATAATGTCAACCCTGAGGCTGAGCTGGCTGTGGTCATTTGGGGGCTTCAGTGCTGCCCCAACTGGAGCCGTGGGAAAGGGAGGGGGGAGTAGAGAATAGAGGTGGCTGGGGCGCCGTAGCCAAAATAAAATACTTCCTCTGGGGAACCAAGCACGTTCCCACCAGGCGCCCAGAAGGAGGGGGCTGGAGTCACCTAGCAACTATCCTGATTGGACCAGAGGTGGGTTCCTACCGATTCGGTCCGGTTCAGCCGAATAGGTAGTAACTCCGGCAGACCACACGACCGTATGTACCGGTTCAATGATCAGCGGTGCCATCTTGGTTTTCTGTTCTGCACCTATGCGGAACAACCTTCATTTAAGGAACGTAATTTTTATTTGTTTTTTAATGTTGTGTGCATGCACAGATTGTTTTAAATGAAAAGGCGCACAAGTGCATTTTTTTTAAAACTACCAGTAGTAATGGCGGCCCCTGGATTGGACCATGTGACTGATTGGAGAAAGTGAAAGAACTTTTACTTTTAATTAAGTGAAAACCGTGCGAATATTTAGAGTCGTTTTTCACCAGCTGGTGCTAATATGACAAATACCCAATATATCTGTTCTTCGAGGAATTCACCCGCCTTGGGGTTTGGGGGGCTGTGGGTGGGTTACTTGGAACCCTGACATTGAATTGAATTGAATTTATTGCACTTATATGCCGCCCTTTTCCCCGGAGGGGACTCAGGGCGGCTCACAATTCAAATCAGGGAAGGGGGTACAGACAAAAAATAAAACGAAACATAACAATACACAATTTAAAAACACACAACAGTCATACCATTCGAGACGGGGGCAACAGCTCTTTAGCCCCAGGCCTGTCGGAACAGCCAGGTTTTAAGGGCTTTGCGGAAGGCCTGGAGGGTGGTGAGGGTCCGGATCTCCACGGGGAGTTTGTTCCAGAGGGTCGGAGCAGCCACAGAGAAGGCTCTCCTCCCGGTAGTCGCCAGTCGGTATTGGCCGGCGGATGGAATTCGGAGGAGGCCTAATCTGTGGGATCTGATCGGTCTATTGGAGGTAATTGACATTAAACCAACTCTGATAATAATTGACATTAAACCGACTCTGACAAGTAATGGGATTCATTCCCTTTATTCAATTTGCAGTGTGCTGTGTCAAAAGAAAATCCACTCAAATTGGTGACCAGCCCTGGGATCCAATTCATCCCACTGGGGTTAACCATAGAGACGCTAAGGGGCAGAGCAGCTGCATTCACAAGGACGCAGAGACCAGGAGGCCATGAAAAACTGGACTTTCCCAGAGCGTCTTTGAGCAATGCTCGCCCCATCCATAATCTTTTATGGTTTCTTTATGGTTAGGTTATAGAGAATCGCTATTTTTATGGTTTTGTTATGATCAACCTGGTTGATGTTTGCCTTCATTATACCACAGAACTTTTGTCTCAGGTTTTGTGCAGGTGCTGTCAATCAGCAAAAGCCACGTGAGTCGCCATGGAGGGATGCTTGCCTGCTTTCCAAACAACCAGCGCACCTTGGTTGAAGCACGTCTTCTGATTGGCTCAGCAATAGGGCTGGGTTAGGGTTCGACCTGGTGTTTTCCAACCTTGGCAACATGAAGGTGGGTGGAGTTCAACTCCCAGAATTCCCCAGCCAGCTATTGCTACTCATGCCTGGCGATGCCCTGATTTTTTTCAATTCAATATGTTAGGGTTTAACAGAGTGTTTTTCAATCATGGTAACTTGGGTGGACTTCAACTCCCAGAATTCCCCAGGCAGCTTTGGGAGTTAACGTCCACCCAAGTTTGAGGAAAATGCTGGTTTAAGGAATTGCATGAACCCAGAACATGGTTCGTTCAGCACCCTGGTTGAGCGTCTCCTGTGAAGCCCCCCTGTCACCAGAGGGCTTCAAGGAACTTGTGATGATGGCCTTGCAGGTTGCAGGATCCCAAGACGAGCTCCGTGAGGGAGAGCGAGCTGCTGGCCAGGGTGACTTCTCACCCAAAAAAGGAGGAGGAGGAGGAGGAAGAACACCCATTTCTTCCAAGAAAGGGAGGGGAAAATAGCCTCAACCACTTCCTCATAGTGCGCAGCCAAGTCACAGGTCCTCTGGCTCAGCTACCCAGACGTGGTTGGAAGATGAAGTCTCGTAAAGGCAGCCTGGCTTGTAGCAGCTGGACTTCCTGCTTGGCCAAGGGGAGGAGGATCAGGGGCTTTGCGGTGGCTCCAAACTCATGACTTTCCCAGTCCTTTGAACCCTGGGCAGCTTCATTTTCTCTCTCAAGGCTAAAGCTGCTCTCCAAAGCCAATAAAGGCAGGAGACGAAGCAACGGATGGAAACTAACCAAGGAGAGGAGCAACCTGGAACCAAGGAGGAATTTCCTGACAATTAGAACAATTAATTGGTGGAACTGCTTGCCACAAGAAGTTGTGGGTGCTCCAACGCTGGAGGTGTTGAAGAGGCAACCATTTGCCTGAAATGCTCTAGGGCTGTGATGGCGAACCTCTGGCACGTCTGCCACAGTGGCCACGCAGAGCCATTTGTTAGGGGCCGGTCAGCTCCAGCTGATTTGGCCTTCTTTTAAGGAAGCCTCCGGAGTGCAAAAAATCCGTCCTATGGGCAAACCGGAAGTTAGCAATAGCAATAGCAGTTCGACTTATCTACCGCTTCCTAGGGCTTTCAGTCCCCTCTAAGCGGTTTACAGAGTCAGCATATCGCCCCCAACAACAATCCGGGTCCTCATTTTACCCACCTCGGAAGGATGGAAGGCTGAGTCAACCCTGAGCCGGTGAGATTTGAACAGTCAGCTGAAGTGGCCTGCAGTGCTGCATTTAACCACTGCGCCACCTCGGCTCTTCAGGAACGGTGATTCTGGTTTGCTTATAGGGCCGTTATTCGGCCTCCAGAGCCTTCAGGGAAGGTGCTGAAGCCTCCGGAGGGCCTCTGGGAGGGGGCGGGTGGCTGTTTTCACCCTCCCGGGGCTCCTAGAAAGCCTCTTGAGCCTGGGGAGGGTGAAAAAGCGTGCCAAAAGTGTATGGGGGAGCATTGGTCATCCACACAGGTGCGCTAGGTCGCACACATAGTATTATGGGTTGGGCATGCCTGTGCACGACCCCCCTGCACTCCCCCCCAGTTTTGGCACACAATCCCAAAAATGGTTAGCCATCACTGGTCTAGGGTCTCCTGCTTAATCAGGGGGTTGGACTAGAAGACCTCCAGGGTCCCTTCCAACTCTGTTATTCTCTCCTGTTAAACTGTGCTGAGTCGGGCATGGCCCCGAGTGAGACTTGAGGGAAGTCTCGCCTGATGGCCAACAGTCAAGGCATCGGATTGGCCATGCTGGGAAGGGTGAGGCTGGGAATATTGGCCCCAAACTCTACCCACAGCCTTGCCAAGAGCTCCAGCCCATTGAGAAGGGCTCATTGACTCTGTTCCCAAATTAGATGGGATCCTGTCTGCCTCCCTCCTCGTCCTCACATACCCCTCCCCCTTCTAGCACTGATGATGCTCCCTAGTTGGGTCGGGAAATGCCTGCAAGAAACGATTGAGCTCAGAGAGCAACAAGGACACCACACTCCTCTTCCTCCTCCTCCTCCTGACATCTTTATTGACAGAAAAAATCAGTTTTTGCTTTCCTGCCAAGGAAAACATCAGGAAACAGCCATATCTGACTCATGTCTCCACGTCAATTGCCCAGATTTCACAGATTGGCTTTTCCGCAGGGCAAAGTCTCACGGAGAAATCCATCTAGGTGGCGGCTACTATTAACTTAATGGCCGTTAATCGAATGTGGCATCTTCTTCCCCTGTGGCTGAACCCCTAAGAAAACCCCCCTTTTCCTGCCCTGCCCCTGGGCCTCCCTGCAGGCCTTCAAGGACAGGGGTGCCCGTCGCCTTCCCTTGCAACCCCAGTTGGATCGGCTGGTTCGTTCCTGAGGGTCCCCTCATTCTCCTTCTCAGACCTTCCCTTGCCAGGAAGGAAGAGGCAGTCAATGGCCTCAACCAGCAGGGCCTCTTCCTGAAGCCCCCCTCCTCCTGCATCGGAGCAGACCACAGCCCCCCAGGGGTCCCTATTTGCCCCCAGAGCCAATTGTGATGGGATTTCAAGTTGGATTAAGGCTGCAGGCAGCAGGATGTGCGCCCCAAGACCTTGCTTGCTCTTCCTGCCACAGACTGTAGACATGGCACATTGACTGATCTCTCCTAGTAAAGCAGACGTAAAGTGAGATTTGGACATTAAGTGTGAAACCTACTGGGTCAGGCTGGACAGCCTCTTAGAGCCCCTCTACTTCTATATTAAAAGCCACATAGACAGAGTTGGAACTTCCAATAGAAACAGGAAGCCTGTGCCTAACCACAAGATGTCAAATCCTATGTCAAAAGTCCTAGGTTCAATTAAAGTTCATTAATGACACGTACTCCATAAACAAAAGGAGAAGTAGCATCCCATTTCCTTATGAGGCTTCTCCCCTCAAGGGAACCACTAAGAAATGTGTTAAGTGTTTCCGTGTTACGCTGCCTTTGAGAATGTATAAGAACGCCTGCTTCCATGATGAAGGTGGTTCAGAACTGGCAATGCTAAGCCATGGGGAGCTTTCTGAACCTGGCTGCCAAATAGACTTTTCCTGTATCCTGAGAAGTCTAACGCCTGTCATTTTCTGCAACACTAGTATATCTCTACTAAAAGGAGGGCTTCTCCCTCCCCCATTCCTACTTTCCTTCTCCCTCCCCCCCCTCATTTCCTTCCTTTCCTTTCCTCAGTAAGGCCACACTTGGAATACTGCATTCAGTTTTGGTCGCCACAATGTAGAAAAGATGTGGAGACTCTGGAAAGAGTGCAGAGAAGAGCAACCAAAAGGATTAGGGGACTGGAGGCTCAAACATACGATGAACGGTTGCAGGAATTGAAGGACCAGGGGAGACATGATAGCAGCCTTCCAATATCTCAGGGGTTGCCCCAAAGAAGAGGGAGTCAAATTATTCTTCAAAGCACCAGCACGGAACAGTTCTGCCTTCAGCTGGCCCCCCTTCTCTTCGCAGACACAGAAGCTGCAAAGATCAGAAAGGCATTTGCTCGACAAAACTTCTCTCCTTTCCCTTCTCTTCCCGAAGAGTAAGGTGTCTGTCAGATGTCTGATAGATGATCATCTGAACAGATAACGCGACTGGTAACTCGGGAGCAGCTATGTTTAGCTGCTTCCATCAGTAAGTCCCGCCCAGGAAATCATCAAGAAATCATCTTCCCTGCCCACTCCACCCTTGCAGGCATATCTGGAAGTTTCCAACTTGGTGCAAGGACCATATATGAAAACACTCCCGCCCGCAAACACAAAAATATTGGATAAAAATTTGGAAATGGGTGCAAGAAATTACAGGAGAACAGATAAAATACAAACCTGAAATCTTTCTACTGGGAATAATCAAAGGGAAATATACAAAGAAAATTAAGTACATATTAACACATCTGCTAACTACAGCTAGAATAGCATTTGCCCAATGCTGGAAACAAAATAATACCCCCTCGGATGAATTAGTGATAAAAAAAAACTTTGGATTGTGCAGAGATGGACAAATTAACACTGAAATTAAAAGATAAAGAAGACTCGGAATATTATGAAATTTGGAACAATTGGTACAAATGGCTGCAAAACAGGAACAAAATTAATTAAGCCAAAAAACAATATATATAAATATATACAGAACTGTGTATGAAGGTGTGTAAATATAGAAGCGAAATATTATATACATCTACAGGTATGATGACATAACAATGTTGATGTAATGACTGTAAGGTGTTGTAGAAGGGAAAAAATAATTTAAAAAATCTGTCGATAAAAAAGAAAAGAAAACTCTCCTCCATCCGTCTTTTCTAGTTGACTGTGGCTAACTGCCAACCAAACTCCCAAAAATTCTGGTTGCAACAGAATGTTAATCTTTACAATTCTTTCTCTCCCTTTCAGGTATTTGGACCCAGCATTTTATAGCTTTTTTTAAATATAAAGTCTTTTGAGTTACCTTTTCCCCACCCGTTTTATGAACAAAGAGAGCGTATATACGGACATACTGTACCTCCAGGGTTATCCTAATATATCTTTTTATAGCATGAAGAGTAAAGTTCAGCTACAGCCCAAGGTTTTCGGTCTATAATTGGGCCTCCAAACCAGCAGGTGTTATAAAGGCTACCACAAGCCTTTTAGGAAGAAGAAGAGGTAAGCCCTTCGTCCTTATAAAAGCCTTGCAACTTCTGCTACTCCATTGTCATAGTTGCTGTTGTTGTTCAGTTGCTAAGTTGTGTCCAACTCTTCACAATCCCATGGACCAAAGCACCCCACCCCCTCCGTCCTCCCCCTCCCCCGGAGTTTGGCCAAATTCATGTTTGTTGAATTTGATGATCCTCCCTAAGCAACCATCTCTTCGTCTGCCGTCCCCTTTCCAAGGAGCTCCTCTCTTCTCCTTGGGTGGCCGAAGTATTTGAGCTTCAGCTTCTGCAGCTGTGAAGGTGCTCAAGCCCCAAAGCCTGAGGCCACCCAGGAAACAAGGCCCATTTGGTCAAGAGTCTACTTGCTTGCAGGTGACTCTCCCTCCTGACTCCCTCAGGCCAAAAGACAGGAGCCTCAGGGGACTTTCCTCCAGAGGACCCCTTCTTAGAGGAGGCCTTCTTCAGCAGCCTCCAAGCGCTCCTCCTGATGATCACCTTTCTGGATGATCTGCACGGCCTTCGAGGATGGCAGCAGCTCAGGTCTTCTTCATGGCTTCCTCTCTCACAAGTGGGGCCTTGCAAAAGTGCCTTGGATGTCAAGGGAGAGAGAAATTCCTGGCTCCTTCTCTTCTGGCAGCCTTAAACTTCATCAATTGATGTTGTTGGTCATGTGTCTTTGATGTCCTCCCTCCATCTTCTTCTGGGTCTGCCTCCCGTCCTCTGACCTTCTCCTCTCTTTGCACATGCCTCATCCAGAGTCAGGAACGCTACGGCATCCTCTCCAGGGGGAGGGTTTCTCTTACAGCCTCATTTCTGATTCCATCTCTTCTTCCCTCAAACATCTCATTTCCGTGGTGACCTCCTTTCACTCAGACAGGGCTGAAAAAACGGAAGGCTGGGAATGTTTCTGCGGAGCCCCCTTAGAAGGGAGATCCCTTCCACAGCCTCTGCCTCAGGGAGATCTTCCCCTCTCGGGCCTTCCACGATGGCCTACAAAGAGGCACCAGGTTGGGTGAGCCAGCTCAATCCAAGAAAGGAGAGCATTTGTAGCTGTGGGTTGAAATGAAGGCTCTTCAGTGCTCTTCCAGCTTTCTTGAAAATGTTTCATTACCATAGCAAGTAACACAATCAGTGCTAGAAGGGAGAAGGGTTTGCGGAGAGGAGGAGGAGGAGGAGGAGGACTGTGGGGTCCTTCATGCTTTCTGATTTTTATTTTTATTTTTTTGCAAGCATTTCATTACCCAAACTAGGTAACATCACTAGGTAGTTAGTAGCACTGATGATGTTGCCTAGTTGGGTCGTGAAACATTTGCAAGAAAACAAGCACGCTCAGAGCCCACCCAGCAGCCCAGTCCTCTTCCTCCTCCTTCTCCTCCTCTCCACAAACCCCCCTCCCTTGTAGCACTGATGGTGTCACCTAGTTGGGTAATGAAGTGTCTGCAAGAAAACACCCCAGCTCAGAGAGCACCAAGGACCCCTGAAGTCCAACCCCATGCCCCCTTCTTTCTCAGCCTGTGTGTGAGAGAGAGAGAGGGAGGGGGAGAGACTGCAAACGTCCATCCATTCCTCCCTTGTGATTGGCAGGCAAAACTACCCATTACGCTCCACTGACACGCATGGCAGGTTCCCAGCTCTTTGGAGGAACTTCCTGTGTTTCTCTTGATGGTTTCCAAGTCCTCTGAGTGGGAGCAGAGCTGAGGCTCAGCCCGTCTCAATAGCTGGTGGGGGGAAAAATCCCCGTGCGCAGGTTCTGACATCATCAAGTCACCCACAGAGGAATCCCGGTGAATTGGGCTGGTGAGTCACTTCCAAGTCACGCAGGACTCCTCCTCCCTCCGATCGAGCGGCAAGGGGCAGCCCAGCTTTATTGTCTTTTATGGATTCCAGAACAAACAACTCCCGCTGGGGCACCAGCCGAAACCAGGCGCTCTCCCTGAGGCTCTGGGCACGCCTGGCTTTGGGAATGGGCAAGCCCTGAGCACCCAGGAAGGGAGGGGGAAGGCCTGGAGAGCCCAGCCCTCATTTCCCAGCAAGGAGTCCTGTGTGGCTTGTCAACGTTTTGTTTCCTTTGTGTGTCTGTCCCAAAGGTGTTTTTTCAAAAGGCAGCTTTGTTTTGTCCTTGAAGACATTTCCCTTCTCACCCAAGAAGCTTCTTCGGTTCCGCACCCAGCTTCTTGGATGAGAAGCGAAACTTTCCTTTCAAGGAAAACCAGGGAAGCGCAGTTTCCTTTTGAAAAGTTTACATTTTAAAATCAGTTGCTTCGCAATAACAGAATAAGTGTCCTATATATTAATTAATAGCTTAATATATAGATGACAGAGCCATCATAGTTATAGAATGTGCTTCCCTCTTTGCCTTGCTGAGAAGTGGGCAGAGTCCCCTCTGAGATGCTCCCTCTCTGCTGTCCTGGGATCAGCCCCCCCTGACCTGCTCCCTGATCATGAGAACAGCTGCCCCTCCCTTCTCTCCTTCCAGGCCCTTCCCGCTGCCCTCCCTGCCCCGGAATCCCAAGACCCAGGCGGAGACCCCGAAGGAGGTGAGCATCCGGCCCGAGGGAAGTACGGAGGAGCTGGGGGCCAGGCAAAAGCCCCGGTCATTATGGCCGAGGGAGCAACACAAACATGCAAAGCAACACACCTGCCTTACACACTACCCGTAACACAGGGGAGATGCGAAGAAGATCCTCCTTTTCCTTTCGATAGAAGATGGGAAAGTTGTTTTTTTTCCCAACAGTAGGTGGAGCTCTAAGCTATGTGGTGAATTGACCAGAGCTCTTTCTCTCTCCCCCCTTCCTTTTCCCCCTCTCCCCCTTCCCCTTCCCTCTTTTCTTTTTCTTTCTTTCTTCTCTCCTCCTTTCCTCTGTCTCTCTCTTTCCTTCCTTCCTTCCTTTCTTTCTTTCTCTCCCGGTCCCTTTTTCCCTCTTCTTCTCCCCCTTCCTTCCTTCCTCCCTCCCTCCCTCTCTCCCTCCTTTCTCTTTCTTTCTTCTCTCCTCCTTTCCCCTGTTGTTCTCTCTCTCTCTCTCTCTCCTTCCTTTATCTCTCCCTCTCTGTCTCTTCCTTTTCTTTCTTCTTTTCCTCTCTCTCCCCTCCTGTACCCCCACCCTCTACATCCGGGATAAAGGCTGAATCCCAGAGTGAGCAGGGGGGATGATGAGTACAGGTTGAAGCATGGGGGGGGGGTCTGGTAGCTGTGCTGCAATGGTAGTGGTGGCATTCCCAAGAGGCTTCTAGGGGTCATTTTATTTATTTGTTTATTTCGACCCCACCTTTGTTATTTTTATAATTAACTGAAGGTGATGGAGGTGTCTAATACTTCCTCCTCCTCCTCCTCCTCCTCCTCCTCCTCCTCCTCCTCCTCCTCCTATTTTCCCTGCAACAACAACCCAGCCAGGTCAGCTGCTGAGAGACGCCCAGCTTCCAGGCCTAAGGCAGGACTAGAACTCACTTTCTCCCAGTGATTGGCCCAAAGTCACCTAGCTGGCTTTCATAGCTAAGGTGGGATTAGAACTCACCCTCTCCCGGCCTCTGTAGCTTGATACCAGGGATGTGCAGTCAGGGGAGGCAGAGCCTCACTACTGTCATCATGAAAAGAAAAAAAATGTAAAAGGAAAAAGGCGAGAGCTGCTGAGGTCAGGCTGAGCTAGTTGTTGCCAGAGTCACCGTGTGGATGACTCTGCTTAGTGCTTAACTGTTTAAAAAAGCCTCCAAGAAAGCGCCCCCCACAGGAGGAGGCGGGAGAACCACGTGCCTCATTCTAGTCTGGCTTTATGATCACTCGAGCAGAGTTAAGCAAGGGTTAAAAACCGAAAAATTCCTGATGTAGATGAGGCACGTCGTTCTCCTGCCTCCTCCTGTAGAGGGCGCTTTTTTAGAGGCTTTTTTAACCAGTTAAGCACTAAGCAGAGTCATCCACGGTGACTCTGGCAGCAACTAGCTCAGCCTGACCTCAGCTCTTGCCTTTTTCCTTTTACATTTTTTTTCTTTTCATGATGGCAGGCAAGAGCAGAGTTGAAATCCTCTCTGAAACAGCTGGAAAAGGTACTTGTGGGTCGGAGGGAAGGGGAGGAATTCAAACTTCATCCTCCTGGTGCAACTGTGTGTGTGTGTGTGTGTGTGTGTGTGTGTGTGTGTCTGTTTGAGAGAGGGGGGAGGGAGCATATTGAGACAGTTCTTTAGTTTACGCACTATGTAACACTCTAATACTATGCCTTTGGGTCTTCTGAAATTTTAATTATCCAATCATAAGCAAAAACAATGTTTTCAGTAGAATGAATTTCCACTTCTACTTACACCTGCCAGCCAAAATGCTGCTAGTGGTATTGCTATCATGGGCTGAGGAGGAAAACCTAAATTTTCTGAATCCTGCTGCAACTGTGTGTGTGTGTGTGTGTTTGAGAGGGGGGGAGGGAGGGATAGAGGGAGGAAGGAGGGGAAGGGAGAAGAAAAAGAAAGAAGGAAACTTATTTAGCAAAGGAGAAAAACAAATGCTGTCGCTTTAAATCGGAACTGAGCATGCCTGGCTGTGGAATTCTGGGAGTCGAAGTCCACAAGTCTAAAAAAATTGCTGCCTCACCAGCCATAAACCTCACCGCACGTCACTGCCTGATACCAAAGGCCAGAAGAGAGGATTCTGGGTCTTCTGTCAGGCCTTGCTCGCCTCCAAGAGACTTCTGCAGAAAGCAGACAATGGAAGCAGACAATCTCTTGAAATTACCAGGCGTCCAGTAGCTCATTTGGCCAGGATGAAAATCTCTGAATATTCACTCCAATCAGAATCCCTAAACAATTGTAATCTTGGCAATTATTCCCCAAGACAAGGGAATGAGGATCCTCTAAAGGTTATCGTGAACTTGCATTTCTCTTGTCTAAATAGACCTCAACAGAGCTGGGAACACGGGGTTTATCGTCAGCAAGATTGTTTACTAAAATAGCAGCCTGGGGTGTCATGTTTAGAAGCAAGAATAACAAAAATAACATTTATTGTTCAGCTTAAAACAGTCAGCTGAGGTCTGACTTTCTCAAGGCTGAATTAAATTTAGGACAATGCAAATTTCGGCTGACCTTTGAAAGTGGAATAATAAACCTTATTTTTGGTCTTTTTCCATCTAAAATCCGACACTTTAGATTGTGCCTCTGTGCTACACATTCTCTCTGTCCCACTAAGACAGGCCGTTTACACTAAATGTAGGAGTTCAAAGTAAGCAAAGATTTGGTGCTGCTGGAGGGATATTATCAAATTCTCCAGATATTCCCAATTATTTCCTAAGGCAATATCAGCCTCCGGAGGTTCCCAAGGACTGCAAGGGATCACCCAGAAAACGAGTCTTTGAAAATTGCTCAGAGGTGTAATAGCACCGATTGCTTACTCTCCGAGTAAAGCTAATTACCTTCACCACGACAACGTCATCCTAAAACCGGGAAGTCCAAACGTATCCACTTTAAGGCTTGTGGACTTCAACTCCCAGAATTCCCCAGCCTGCATGGACACCCCTCTTCTCAAGCCGATTCTAAATGAGAGAACAAGAGCCTAAAAGAGTTGGGAGGGACCCTGGAGGCCTTCTAGTCCAACCCTCTGCTCAAGCAGGAGACTCTGCCTTCTGGACAAAGGGTTGTCCAATCTCTTTTCAGAAACCTCCAGGGTTGGAAGTCTGTGGAGATTCTCAGTCATGAGAAGGTCCTGGGTGTCCCAAAGGTGCTTTTTCAGGAGGCAACTGGACTTTTTTTCTTTCTCATCCACTTCTCCACTTTCACTTCTCCACTTTCACTTCTCATCCAAGAAGCTTCTTCAGCTCTGACTGGATGGTGGGGAATGGGAGAATTCCACGTCAGAGCTGAAGAAACTTCTTGGAGGAGAAGTGAAACGTCTTCAAAAGAAAAGATAAGGAACTCCAGTTGCCTCCATGACCTGGGAATCTCTACCGACTTTTAGCTATACGGTTTGGGACGAAGACCCTCGGAATGGGGGGTGGGAGTAGGGATGGATTCCCAGAGGGGGAAAAATTGCAGGCTACAGGAACCATTTGCACCACTCAGGTGACTCTCCTGAGGACACAGGTAAAACTCCAAGTGGCCTCAAGGACCCTCTCAAAGGATGCAAATGACCAGCTTTGTCTGCAAGGAATATAAAATCCTTCCATTTCCCCACCATCCGGTCAGAGCTGAAGAAGCTTCTTGGATGGGAAGTGAAACGTGTGTTCAAAGAAATAACCAGAAAGTCCAGTTGCCTGCAAAAGTACCTTTGGGACTCCAGTGGTGATGGGGCCCCCACATCCTCGGGAGGCAAGTTGTTCCACTGATCAATTCTTCTCAGGAAATTCCCCCTTAGTTCCAGTTCGCTTCTCTCTTTGATTAGCTTCCACCTGTTGCTTCTTCTGGTGCTTTGGAGAAGAGGCTGAATCAGAGGAAGAATCAAGTCAACTTATTTCAGGAGGAGGAGGAGGAGCAAATTAAATACAGATAAAGTCACCATCAAGAACACCCTAAGAGTTATAGAACATAGAGCAATAGGGCTGGAAGGGACCTTGGAGGTAGGAAAACCTAAACCATTCTGGACTTTCTTTGGGCTGGAGGGGATGATGGATACATGTCATCATGGGAAGAGTAGCGGAATAATTGTGCCCTGCCTGGGGCAGAGGAAGCAAGCGAGACTATTCACAGGAATCCCTTCGTCCCGGAAGGATTCACCGTTTGGAGAAGGCTGGAGGCGAAAGGGCCTTCGCAGGGAGGGAAATATCCCAAAGCAAAGCAGGAGTGACCCTGGGAGGACCTTGACTGCCACGTGATCCAGCTCATCGCTTTTTGGTCTCAGCAACCAGGAAACGTGGGAGAATCTGAACACAGGACCCTACAGGGAGGGAGGGTCTTTCAAGCTGTAAAGCGTAGACCTTTACAGCTTTTCTGTACAGCCCAATCAAGGAACCTCCAAGACCACTCCCACCAAAACAGACAGGGCAAGCCACTGGTATACAGAAATAAGAGCAAAGCTCACTCCTTGGCAGTGCTGATGATGTTACCTAGTTGGGTCATGGAATGTCTGCAAAAAAGCAACTGAGCTCAGAGAGCACCAAAGACCCTACAGGTTTTTCCTCCTCCTCCTCCTCCTCCTCCTCCTCCTCCTCCTCCTCCTCCTCCTCCTCCGTAAACCCCACTCCCTTCTAGCCCTGATGATGTTACCTAGTTGGGTCATGGAATGTCTGCAAAAAAGCAACTGAGCTCAGAGAGCACCAAAGACCCCACAGGACCCCCTTTTACCATTAACTCCCAACATGACTGAGTGGAAAGGCAACAGGGAGGAACAGACACAGACACACACACACACAGAGGCCAGGCTGGGACAAGCAAGTGTGACCAGGCGTGTTGTTTTCAGGATCCCTCCTGGGACCAGAGTCTTCTGAGCTTCCGGACTCGTGCTGGAGCCCATCCAAGGGGAATTCCGCTCTCTCTCTCTCTCTCTCTCCAGACTGTGAGTTGCTTTCATCCATCCAATATTTCTGCCTGCTCTGAAACTTTCCTAGGGGTTTGGGGTCACTACAGGGGGACGGTCTACGTTTTCCCACCCTAGTTACATCATTCAACACAGCTGTGAAGAAGGCAAATGGCAAACAAGGAACTCTTGTTTATTTTCATTTACTGATTTAAAATGTTTACACAGCCAGCCATCTTTCAGCCAACTCCAGGTTTGGCTGCCAAACAAACAAAAAAAAAAAAAACACCATATAATTTAGCTACTTCATGGAAAGAGTAAATGCAACTTTTCCAAAATACGGAAAAAAATGGTTTTCCCCCCCTTTTCTTTTTTCTTGTAAGCAACTTCTCAGTCCTCCCAGAAGATAGGTTTAAGTTACAGAAGGATCTTGACAAACTTGAACATTGGGCACTATCTAATAAAATGAAATTCAATGGTGAAAAAAAGAGTCAGGTTCTACATTTAGGCAAGAAAAACAAAATGCACAGGTACAGTATAGGTGGTACCTTGCTCAACAGTAGTAACGGTGAGAGGGAACTTAGAGTCCTAATGGACAACTGTTTAAATATGAGCCAGCCGTGTGCAGCAGCTGCCAAAAAAGCCAACACAGTTCTGAGCTGCATCAACAGAGGGAGAGAATCAAGATCACGTGAAGGGTTGATACCACTTTCTAAGGCCTTGGAAAGGCCACACTTGGAATATTTGCATCCAGTTTTGGTCGCCACAATGTAGAAAAGATGTGGAGACTCTAGAAAGAGTGCAGAGAAGAGCAAGAAAGAGGATTTAGGGGACTGGAGGCTAAAACATAGGAAGAATGGTTGCAGGAACTGAGTAGTTTAATGAAAAGAAGGACCAGGGGAGACAGGATAGCAGTCTTCCAATATCTCAGGAGTTGCCACAAAGAAGAGGGAGTCAAGCTATTCTCTAGGACACCTGGGGGCAGGACAAGAAGCAATGGGTGGAAACTAATGAAGGAGAGAAGCAACTTAGAAGTGAGGAGAAATTTCCTGACAGTTAGAACAATTAATCAGTGGAACAGAAGTTGCCTCCAGAAGTTGTAAATGCCCCAACACTGGAAGTCTTTAAGAAGATGTTGAAGATAGCCATTTGTCTGAAATGGTATAGGGTTTCCTGCCTAGGCAAGGGGTTGGACTAGAAGACCTCCAAGGTCCCTTCCAACTCTGCTATTGTATTGTATTGTAAGTTAATTGCAACCAGAGTGTAAAAGTATCTCCTGCACTTCTTCCTTGCTCTGGAGTCTAGCAATTCAGATAACAATGGCAACACACACACACACACACACCCCTTATGCAAAATGCGTAACTACATCTAAAAAATTAATTATGCAAATAGGTCTGGGCCATGAATAAAATGTTTCACGAATGCTATACAGAAACATTTAAAATAATTGGATATTTGAAGGAAATGTAATTTTTTTCATATAAAAGGAAGCCTCTGCTTGCCAGATGAGAGTTTTCGTTAATTAAAGTGAAAATCAATTAACTAGGTATGAATATTTATTATCCTCTTCCTTCCTTCCTTCCTTCCTTCCACAAAGGTCTAGGAAGCCCTCTTTGGGGGCCCTGCAAGACTGAAGCTGCCACTGCTGAAGAGGAAGCAGGCAGAGACCCCCCCCCTGGGCTCCTTCAGGGGGGAGGCCAGAAGGCAGGCAACGTAGCTTTGCAGAGGGAGATGGGCTGTGTATAAATTTCATGAATGAAAGAGAGAAAAAGGAAGGAAGGAGGAAGGGAGGGTTAAGAAACAAAGGAAACACGTCACCTAAACCAGGTAAAGGAAGGTGGGCCCAAGTGGTCCTCGAAGGAACCCCTTCCCCAAATCCCATCAGCCGCCACCGATTTGTCAATAAGCGAAGCAGGAGTCTGGTGAACCAAATCTGGGGGATAAAAGGGGCCCTGATGTGCACCCGCTCAACGAGTCAACTTTGGATTCAGACACGACAGTGGGGCAGGCTAGTTCAGAAGGATGTGGGCGAGGGTGAGGGTGAGGGTGGACGAGTGTGTGAGAGAGAGGGAGAAGACACGGCAGAGCACACAAATGAACATTGTAATCAGAAGTTTTGCTGAGGTTGTGGGAGCTCCGTCACTGGAGGTTTTTAAGAAGGGCCCGGACAGCCGTTTCTCTGAAATGATAAAGGCTCTCCTGCTTGAGCAGAGGGTTGGACTAGAAGACCTCCAGGATCCCTTCCAATCCTATCATTCTGCATTCTGCGTTCTAAATTCAGTGGGTCTCTGAGTATTGCAAAGAACCTGTCCTGAAAATGATTTCTGCCTGTGTCCCATGGCCGGCTGGGGGATTCTGGGAATTGAAGTCCACAAGTTGCCAAGGGAGGGACACCCCTCGCCCCAGGTGTAGTCCCAGAAATCTGGAGCACAGGTGGATATTGGCAGGAGGAGGAGGAGGAATGGTGGACAAAAAAACGCCCACATATATTTTTAGCTTTGGGCTTAAAGAAGAGGAAAAAGGGACCTTTATTTTGTAGCACATGGGGAGAAGGAGAAAGAGGAAGAGAGGGACAGGAGGGGGGGGAGAGGGAGGGAGGCCCCCTCCTTGGTGAAAGGAAGGGCAGATTCTGCTTTATTATTCATAGGGAGGTAGCCGCTTTGAAAGGCCGGCTGGCAGAAGGAGCCAGGCCCTGGGGAAGGTTGGCAGCAGATCAAGGCAGCCTCCCAACCAGACGGATCCTCGGAGTAAAGGAGGAGGAACTGGCGAAGGCGCTGCAGGGCGGCCAAGGGTGACTGTGGCCGGGGTGTGTCCATGCATGGCTGTTGTGCGAGCGGCTCAAAGCCCCGAGTGGCTTTTGTCTCCAAAGTCGTTATATGGTGGCAGGATCCCTCTTTGGCTTCTGAGATACCCCCTCCTCTAAAGGGCCCCCTCCAGGGGTGGGTTGTTGCCAGTTCTCAACCTGCATGCAACATGCGCGCACACCCCACACGCAGAGAACAATTTGCGGCGAACCGCGCATGCACAGCCACTAAAATCCAAAATGGCGGCGCCCAAGTGCCAGCGAGGGAAGCGGTTGGGGGGGGGGGCGTGGCAGGCCTGGGTTGCTGCTGGTTCTGCGGCCCAGACCTGAATTCCACTACTGGTTCGGCTGAACGGGGGCAAACCAGCAGCAACCCCCCCTCTGGTCCCCTCTTCCGAAGCATCCTGTGCCCCCACCTGCATCCCCCCCCCCAAACACACAGACCTCAGTCCAGGAAGTGAAAGGAAGGGAGGAAATACGAGGGAGGGTGGAATAAAGAAAGGGAAAAGATGAAGGAAGAACGGAGGAAGAGGAATAAAGCGAGGGAAGATGAGGGAAGGATACAAAAGAGGGAGAAAGACAAGGAAAGGAAGAAGGAAGGAAAAAAGGCGAGGGAGGACAGGTGGAGAGAGGAAGAAAGGGAGGGGGGAAGGAGAGGAAGAAATGAAGGGAAGAGGAAGGGGGGGGAGGAATGGGGAAGGGAAGGGAATCGAGAGGATCCCTGAGAAAGCCAGGGCCTAAGGAGTGGATCCTTTGCGGATCAGGCTGGGCCACCCAGGGCCCTTTGTTCTGCCAGGCGAGGCGAGAGGGCTGGCACTGGGCACCCAGCCAGCACATTTGAACTATCGCAGAAGTAAACAAGCCAGGATTAAAAGAGAAAACAGTTCTGCATTCTCTGGAGCTCGGAAGGAATCTGGAGCTCATGAAAGAGGAGATCGGAAACAGCCAGAAGCCTTTGATGTCATCCTTATTATCTGCATTTCCATGCCCCTCCAGCCCCCCCCTCAATCCCACTCCTCCTCCTCCTCCTCCTCCTCCTGCTGTTTTAATTCTTTTGCACACATACACACACCCATGTCTCTTTCCTCCTCCTTTCTTTGGCCCTTAAAAAAACAGTGTCTGTGTGAGAGCTTTATTTTCTGAGCCTTATTTTTTTTAATTAACGAAGAACAAAATGCGAAGAAAACAAATGCACAAAATTATTTTTAAACGCACACACACACACACACACACTCATAGGTTTACACACATTAATAAATGTAAGCCATAATTGATTGTGTCCATCCATAGCTCATTCCCATGAATGGCTTCTTCAGAGCCTGGCATACCTGAGGCCAGGTGGGTCCTTCTCAGGGCCGAAGGGAGCCTCTCTGTGGGGTCTCAGCCAGAGACAGAAAGCAATAGCAATAGCAATAGCAGTTAGACTTATATACCGCTTCCTAGGGCTTTCAGCCCTCTCTAAGCGGTTTACAGAGTCAACATATCGCCCCCAACAACAATCCGGGTCCTCATTTTACCCACCTCGGAAGGATGGAAGGCTGAGTCAACCCTGAGCCGGTGAGATTTGAACCGCCGAACTGCAGATAGCAGTCAGCTGAAGTGGCCTGCAGTACTGCACTCTACCCACTGCGCCACCTCAGCTCGGAATAGAATAGAATAGAATGGGATGGGATAGAGAAGAATAGAACAGAACAGAATAGAGAGGAATAGAATAGAGAAGAACAGAATAGAGAAGAATAGAATAACAGAGTTGGAAGGGACCTCGGAGGTCTTCTAGTCCAACCCCCTCTTAGGCAGGAGCAATAGCAATAGCAATAGCAGTAGACTTATATACCGCTTCATAGGCCTTTCAGGCCTCTCTAAGCGGTTTACAGAGAGTCAGCATATTGCCCCCAACAATCTGGGTCCTCATTTTACCCACCTCGGAAGGATGGAAGGCTGAGTCAACCCTGAGCCGGTGAGATTTGAACCGCTGACCTGCTGATCTAGCAGTAGCCTGCAGTGCTGCTTTTTAACCACTGCGCCACCTTGGCTCTTGGAGATCCCATATTCACTGGCTGGGGAATTCTGGGAATTCTGGGAGTTGAAGTCCGGACATCTTCAAGTTGCCAAGGTTGAGAAACACTGCTCTAAGCGGTTTACAGAGTCAGCATATTGCCCCCAACAACAATCCAGGTCCTCATTTCACCCACCTCGGAAGGATGGAAGGCTGAGTCAACCCTGAGCCGGTGAGATTTGAACAGCCGAACTTCAGAACTGCAGTCAGCTGAAGTAGCCTGCAGTGCTGCATTTAACCACTGCACCACCTCGGACCATTTCCTTTGCCCAGAGGCCCCCCGTGATGAGCCTCAGAAGAACAGGAGCATCTGAAAATATTAAAGGCCCAAACCCAGCTAATGAAAGCAACGGCTTCTTGCCCCGTGGAAGTGTTGGTTTCAATGCTTCTTCCTGCACCTGGCTTCAGGTTTGGGAGCCCCAGGAACCCAGGGGGGACGGCCTACAGGTATTCCTCGACTTACAACCGCTCTCGCTTAGCCTCTGTTCAGAGTTACAAGGGCTGGAAGAGTCTGGCGTAGCTGCTCCGTCAACACGGCTGCTGATTTGCCCCCATCCTTATCAAGCCCTTAGGAGGTGAGGAAGTGACAGCCGAAGACCATCAGCACATCAACACCCCAATCAACAGCTAAAAAGCCACACACAGCCAGGCACACCACATAAATACAGGCAGCCCTCGCGCGTTAGGACCCCAACTGAGCCCCAAATTTCTGTTGTTAAATGAGACATTTGTTAAGTGAGTTTTGCCCCATTTTACGACTTTTTGCTAAGCGAATCACTGCGGTTGTTAAGGGGATTTGGCTCCCCCCACTGGCTCTGCTGGTCAGAAGGTTGCAAAAGGGGATCGCGTGACTCCGGGACACTGTGAACTGTCGTAAGTATGAACCAATTGCCAAGCACCTGAATTTGGACCACCTGTCCGTTGGGGACGTGCGACCCTTGTAAGCGTGAAACACAGTCGTAAATCACTTTTCTCGGGGCCCTTGTAACTCTGAACGGTCACTATGTGAGCTGTTGTAAGTCGAGGAGAGCCTCTATTGCATTGATTTTACGACCAATTGCAGAGTTTTGCTTTCTGATATTGCAAGGGGATATTGCAGAGTCACCGTGGGGTAAGATGGAGGCCAACAAATGTTAACAATAGATAATCAATAAATAGAAGTAACTAAGGCAGTGTTTCTCAACCTTGGCCACTTGAAGATGTCTGGACTTCAACTCCCAGAATTCCCCAGCCAGCATTCGCTGGCTGGGGAATTCTGGGAGTTGAAGTCCGGACATCTTCAAGTGGCCAAGGCTGAGAAACACTGAACTAAGGACACCTCAGTTTCACACAGTTCCCTCGAAGAGGCCCCAGAGGTTCCTTCCCAGGGAGGCTGTTTCCACTCCCCAGCTGTTCCCCAGGTGGGCTTGGGGGGGGGAGAGGGGTCTTTCGTCTGGCACCAAGCAGGCCTTGCCCCCTCTGTCGCTTGCTGGCCCTGCCGAACAGCCACCCACCCAGGAAGCACCTGCACTTATGACTGGCGGGAGTCATCCCACGGGGGGGGGGGGGGGGCTTTTGAAGGATGCTGCTCACCTGAAGACCAGGTGATGGACAGAGCGCTGAAGGGTGGGCCGAGCCGCCTCCAGGGTGGGCCAGCCCTGCCTGGTTCTTGAGTTCAAGAGGTTCTGTAACCACCGCCAGGCCTGAAACCCCCCAGGTGTAAGAACTGACTGACTGTGTGTGTGTGTGCGCGCGCGTGTGTCGCCACACCCAAGTGCCGCCTGAGGGCTCAGAGGGGGGTGGGGGCTTCTGCCAGGCCCCCCCCCCCCACCAGCCTCCTTCTTGGAGAAAGAATGGGCCAGAAAGAGGGGGGGAGGAGGCTGAGCCGGGCAGGTGGGCCGCCCTCTCCCACCGGATCCCGGGTCGGCGCTCCGCTCTCGGCGGATGGGCCGGCGAGTCTCGGCGCCCAGAGAGCGGAGGGTCGCTGGGCGCGTCGCTCCAAGAGCGCTGCTCGCAAGCGGGCGTCCCCGGGGCAGCTGGCCGGAGGAAGCGGCTCCCGGGACGGCTGGGAAGGGGCGGCCGAGGCGGAGAGCCCCGAGTGGCCCCGCGCAGACCAATCGCCCGAGCGCTGGGCAGGAGCCACCGGCGCGCTGCCCGAGGCGCCTCCTGGATGCCGGCTGCTCCCTCCCTCCTCCTCCTCCTCCCCGCCCGTCGGCGCCGCCCTCGCCAGCGGAGGCAGGAGGCAGGCAGGCGGGCAGGGAAGGAGGGCGGGCGGGCGAGGCGGGCGGGGGCTGGGCGGGCGGAGCGGCGCTGGAGGCGGCTGCGGGGCGGCGGCGGTGGCGGCTGCGGGGGCGGCGGGCGTTCGCGCGAAGATGGCCGCTCCGCCTCTCGCCTCCAAGGCCGGCAGCTCGGCCGCCAACGCCGCCAGCCACGCCGCCGCCAACGCCCTCGGCGGCCCCGTCGCTGCGCTGGGCCCGTCTCGGCCGGCCGCCGCCGCCTTCCCGGAGCTGGACTTCCGCTCGGGCGCCCGCATGGAGGAGCTGAGCCGCCTCATCCAGGACTTCGCCCGGCAGGACCAGCGCGAGTACGACGACCAGCGCGCCCTGGAGATCCACACCGCCAAGGACTTCATCTTCTCCATGCTGGGTGAGCCCCCCCCCCCGCGCCCCCTCCCCCCGGGGCTCCCCCGCCCGCCCGCCCCCCCCACCGGCAGCCCCCGCCCGGCCTGTTGCGCCCAGCCCGCCCCCCCTGCCCTCCCACTGCGGGGCCAGGGCGGCCGGGGGAAGCGGCGGCGCCGGCCGGGCTTCCTTCCTTCCTCCGGTTCTGCAAGGGGCGCCCGGCACCCCCCGGTCCCCGCCTGCTCCCTCCCGCCCCCCGGCTGCGGTGCTCGGGGCCGCCTCCGCCCCGCCCGCCCCGCCCGATGCGCCGCAGACAAAGGCAGAGCCGGAGCGGGAGGGGGGAGGGCGGACATTCCTGCACTTCAAACAGGTCCCCTCCTGACCTGGGGGGGCGGGGGGAGAGTGGAGACCCCAGGCTACACGCGAGGGGGGGGGAGACTCCGGCCCCGCCCTCGTTTTCCTTCCCAGGCGGCCTCCTGGGTGGCGGTGCGGAGGCGCGTGGGGATCCCCCCACACCCCCCACGGGGAGCTCCCCTCTGCCCCCCCTCCCTCCCCCCAGTCCCTGCGTGGGTTCTGGCAAACCTGGCGCGTCGCCCGTGATTTTGGAGCCCTGTGCAAGCGGCTGGTTGGGCTGGGCAGGAAAGCGGCGCTTGGTGGGGGAAGAAGCGCCCGAACCTGCGCTTGTGTTGCGCCGCTCCCGGTTTTGGATAAGTCGAATTTGGGGTCCTGGGAGGGGGGGGCGGCTTTAATCTGCGATAGTTGAAGAAGGTAGGTGGGCTCTGTGCACGGATTAACTGTGCCTTCCCATGCGGGAAAAGCTCCCCATCGGACTCTGCGGTGGGTCTGATGTTGCCCATGAAGCCATGGATGCCCTGAGTGGCTTCTCAGCGATGGGTGTGAGAGAGGCTCCTGGGTGGGTGGGGCTGGGGGCGCCTCCTCCTCCTCCTCAGGAAGGTGACAAAGGGCTTGGCCTGATTGTCTCCATCCTGTGCGTGGTGGGAGGGCGTGGAGATGCCGGCCATGTCTGGGTCAAGGGTCCTGGTTCATTTGTGGTCCAGCTTTTATGGAGCAGGTTGTGTGAATTGGACTTCCAGGCCCAGCCATTCTTGGGTCTCTCAATCTGGCCACCTTGGTGCTCTCAGAGCACCGATGATGTTCCCTCGTTGGGTCATGAAACGTCTCCAATAAAGCCACCAAGCTCAGAGAGCCCCAAGGACCCCACAGTCTTCCCCCCTCCTCTCTGTAAGGCCCAGTCTCTTCTAGCGTTGACGGACGAAACGGCGGAAGTTTTAAGACCTGTGGACGTCAACTCCCAGAATCCCCCAGCCAGCAGAAGGGGAGAGCTGCTACTGACCGCTTGGGGTGCTTCCTGCTACCCTTTCCTGCTGGCATGAGGGGCCCTCCTGCAGGGGAATCCTGGGCCTTCGGGACCCCAGAATAGCCCCAGGCTTTGGAGGTCATGCTTGGCTTTGCAACTGCCAGTCGTATTTTTCCTGGGCAGCTGCTGAGTAAAAGAATCCTGGCTCAGCCCACCTGGCAACCAGAGTGCCAGCGAGGGTTGCCTGGGCACCTCGCAAGGGCAGGTTTTCTGTGTCCTCTAGTCCAGTGTTTCTCAACCTTGGCAACTTGAAGATGTCTGGACTTCAATTCCCAGAATTCCCCAGCCAGCATTCGCTGGCTGGGGAATTCTGGGAGTTGAAGTCCAGACATCTTCAAGTTGCCAAGGTTGAGAAACACTGCTCTAGTCCTTTCAAACTGTGTGTGTGTGTGTGTCTGTCCGTCCGTGCGTGTGTGTCCAGAGTTTCCTAAGAATTGAGGTAGAGGATCAAGAAGTATCAGGGACCTATTTTCCAATCAACCAATGACAGATAGTCAGAAAAACGGAATGGCCGAGTTGGAAGGCACCTTGGAGGTCATCTAGTCCAAACTCCCGATCAAGTAGGAGACCCTTGACCATTGCTGACAAATGGCTTGTCCAACATCTTCTTTAAAACTTCCGGTGTTGGAGCATTCACAACCTCTGGCGGCAACTTCTGTTCCACTGATTAATTGTTCTCACTGCCAGGACATTTCTCACTTAATGACTGTCATTAAGCGTTGCACCTTATGATTCTTGACAAACGTATCTTGTATTTTTATGTACACTGAGATCATACGCACCAGACAAATTCCTTGTGTGTCCAATCACTCTTGGCCAATCAAGAATTCTATTCTATTAGTTGCTTCTCTCCTTGGTTAGTTTCCACCCATTGCTTCTTGTCCTGCCTTCAGGTGCCTTGGAGAATAGTTTGACTCCCTCTTCTTTGGGGCAACCCCTGAGATATTGGAAGATGCTCTCCTGTCTCCCCTGGTCCTTCTCTTCATTAAAGCACATTTAATGAAGTCCAAAGACATCCCCAGTTCCTGCAACCGTTCCTCCTATGCTTCAGCCTCCAGTCCCCTAATCCTCTCGGTTGCTCTTCTCTGCCCTCTTCCCACTTACGACCGAAATCAAGCCCAAAGTTTCCGTTGCTAAGAGAAACACTGGTTGTGAGTATTTGCTGGCCTCTCTTGCCACAGTTGTTAAGCGAATCACTGCAGCTTTTAAGTTTGTAACACGGTTATTAAGTGAGTCCGGCTTCCCCCGTTGACTTGGCTTGTCAGAAGTTCACAAAACGGGACACTGTGACTGTCATAAATATGAGTCGGTTGCTCAACGTCTGGATTTTGGTCAGCTGACCACAGGATGCTGCAACGGTCGCAGGTGTGAAAAACAGGTCATCTCATTTTTTTCAGTGCCGTTGTAACATTGAACGGTCACTAAATGAAGCTGCACTGGGCACCCGTTTGCTTCCAGCTCAAGGGTTTGACCCTCACCCGTGAAGCCCCCCCATGGCAGAGGCCGGTTCAGCTACAGAAATCAAGAATTACCTGCATTTTCCGAAATATAAATAATAGAAATAAGAGCCGAGGTGGCGCAGTGGTTAAATGCAGCACTGCAGGCCACTTCAGCTGACAGCAGTTCTGCAGTTCGGCTGTTCAAATCTCACTGGCTCAAGGTTGACTCAGCCTTCCATCCTTCCGAGGTGGGTGAAATGAGGACCCGGATTGTTGTTGGGGGCGATATGCTGACTCTGTAAACCGCTTAGAGAGGGCTGAAAGCCCTATGAAGCGGTATATAAGTCTAACTGCTATTGCTATTGCTATATCCCCTTTCTAACAGTTGGAGAAGCTGTTCCAGAGTTTTCACCTGCCTGGACTAACCAGGCCTTCCTCCTGCTCTGGTTCCCTTCCTGCTTCTGAGTTTTCACGCCGTTTCCACCTATTTCAGAGAGAGAGTCACCTTTTTTGGCCGAAAGGGAGAAAATAATATTTTTTCAATGATCTTGGGGATCTCCCACAGGAATCCAGAGCTGCTCTCCTGCCATTGGGAGCCTTCCAGAGAGACCTGGGCTGTGGCTGAGAGCTGCATTCCTTGGAATCCCTTGGAGATCCTCCCCCCCCCCCAAAGAGGAAAAATTGGAAGGATCTGTTACCCAAGGTCCTCAGAGAAGAAACTTCAGCCGCTTTTCCGAAGGACCGGAAGCTTCCACAAATGCTGCAGTGGGTTCATCTGGAAGCCTTATCCCAGGATGGGCCCTCCAGGTCACCCAAATACTCTCAGGTGCCCACAAGGGTTTTTCCCCCCCAACAGGGCCGGACATTCTCCTCTCAGGAATGGCCCCCTGGATTTGGGCACGAGGGGGTGGGTGAGCTTGATGCCCTCTAGGTGCCTTTCAGCTCATCTCGTCCTGTGGTGCCAGGACGTTCCGGGTCTTTGACCTCAAGAGGACCCGGTACAGCGAAGTCCTAAAAGGGGAGGGGGCACCCCAGGATTGGGTGGGTTGGAGGCCTCTGGCTTGGTTTGGACAGGTGGGCTCCGTCTCCTGAGAGGGAGGACAGTGTGGCTGATGTGTGTGTGGGGGGGCTCCTTGTTTGTTCATTTTATTTTTATTTACATGCTGCATTTGTTATTTTTACCAATATCTGAAGGCTCTAAAGGCATCCAAACTCTTCCCCCTCCTCTTTTCCCTCCAACAACAATCCTGTGAGGTGGGCTGGGAGAGCGGGGGTCGCCCTAAGAGTGGCCCTCTTAGGCATGAAAGATGGCTGAATGGTCCACTCGGCTGTCTTTCGTGCCTAAGGCGGGACTAGAACTCACCGTCTCCTGGTGATTGGCTGAAAGCCACCCAGCTAGCTTTTGTTCCTAAGACAGTGTTTCTCAACCTTGGCCACTTGGAAGATGTCCGGACTTCAACTCCCAGAATTCCCCAGCCAGCATTCGCTGGCTGGGGAATTCTGGGAGTTGAAGTCCGGACATCTTCCAAGTGGCCAAGGTTGAGAAACACTGTCCTAAGAGCAGGACTAGAATTCCCCATCGCCTGCTGATTGGCCCAAAGTCACCCAGCTGGCTTTCATGGCTGAGCTTGGACTAGAACTCACCCTTTCCTGCTTTCTAGCATGGTGCCTTAACCACTAGGCCAAACTGGCTGTTGACTGAGTCTTCCTATTGTTGCTGTGATTGTGTACACGCGCAGGAGTGATCTCTCCTTGTTGGTCTGTGCTACTACAGCACTTTCTTCTTGGACTCCAGCTGCACAACATCTGCATAGCCCACGTGTGTGTGCGTGTGTGTGCGTGTGTGTCTCTGCATGTGTGTGTGTGCATTCTCTCTGTCACTTGATGTGGGCGACCCAGTTCACGAAAGGGAGAACTGAGTTGGCTACATCGCCAAGATCCCCCTGGCACCTTAGAGGTCGTCCTTCTTGCCAAAGCTCTGGCAAAAACGAAATTTGGGGAGTGGGCACGGCGGGTGGGGAGGTAAAGCAGTGTTCATAACTTGCTTATGGAGTGGCCGTTCCCAAAGCACACACGGAGTTGCCCTCGGAAGCTGGTCAAGCCCATAAAACGTGATCCAATCTGTAAACACCGTAAATCAAATAAACCAGCCATAACCGCAGAAGAGTCACCACAAGGCACAATTGTTTGACCAAGGAAACTCGGCACAGCCAGGCACGGCAGCTTCTGCGCTGAATGAGAGACTCCAACGCTAAAAAAGATGTTGAGAGTTTGGGAAAGAGGAGCACAAAGAGGATTAGGGGACTGGAGGCTCAAACATACGAAGAACGGTTGCAGGAACTGGATATGTCTAGTTGAATGAAAAGAAGGACTAGGGGAGACATGATAGCATCTTCCAATATCTCAGGGGTTGCCCCAAAGAAGAGGGAGTCAAGCTATTCTCCAAGGCACCTGAGGGCAGAACAAGAAGCAATGGGTGGAAACTAATCAAGGAGAGAAGCAACTTAGAACGGAGGAGGAATTTCCTGACAGATGTGGAGACTCTAGAAAGAATTTCAGAGAAGAGCAACAAAGAGGATTAGGGGACTGGAGGCTCAAACATAGGAAGAACGGTTGCAGGAACTGGGGATGTCTAGATTAATGAAAAGAAGGACCAGGGGAGACAGGATAGCAGCCTTCCAATATCTCAGGGGTTGCCACAAAGAAGAGGGAGTCAAGCTTTCCTCCAAGGCACCTGAGGGCAGAACAAGAAGCAATGGGTGGAAACTAATCAAGGAGAGAAGCAACTTAGAACTGAGGAGAAATTTCCTGACGGAGAACAATTAATCAGCGGAACAGAAGTTGCCTCCAGAAGTTGTGAATGCCCCAACACTGGAAGTCTTTAAGAAGATGTTGAAGATAGCCATTTGTCTGAAACGGTATAGGGTTTCCTGCCTAGGCAGGGGGTTGGACTAGAAGACCTCCAAGGTTCCTTTCAGCTCTGTTATTTTGTTATCCTGTCAGGGCTTTCTCTGGCCCTGGAAAGCAGGTGGCACAAGGCTCTTCATGCCCTAGAAAAGACCCCTTCCCAGGTGATGGGGTCCTAGCAGAGAAGGAAGACATGCCCCCCACCCCCCAACCATGCACCCCTGCAGCCAGGGGGAGCAGCTCCAGAGAGACCCCAGCTCAGGCAGAAGGCAATTGCCCGGCCTCTGGAATACTCTGCCCCCCACCCCAGCCCCACAGATGAAGCAGGCCCCCTCCCTCCTGGCATGGGGAGCCCATAGACACGAGTGCTGGCTGGTGCCCTGAAAGCTCCTCCCCCCTTTTGCCTTTCAACTAATGTTATCAGCATTTAATCCTCCTTGCCTTTTTCTGTTTTTTTTAAAATGTTTTGTCCCCAAATATCCTTTGTCGAATGACTGAGAAGCGACAAGAGGAGTGGAGAAAGGGGCCCGGGATCATTTCCCACCCTTAATGGCTCTGGCTGGGTCCCCAGGGCCACGTGCCCCAAATTCAGCCCTTGGGCAACCCTCCTACCCATGACGGTCACAGTGCCCCGTGGGGTGTGCCTCACGTGATCCCCTTTTGCGACCTCCACGGGGAAACCAGATTCACTTTACGACCGTCTTACTAATTCAGCAACTGCAGGGATTTACTTAACGGCTGGGACAGCAAGGTCATAAAACGTAGGAAGGATCACTTAACAACTGTCTCGCCTAGCAACAGAAAATTTGGGCTGAATTGTGGTCGTATGTCGAGGACTAAACACACCGTTTTCATATTTTGATACGTTATTCTACACTGCCCCAAATCCCCAGAATATTTTTCCTTCCTTCAAAGCCCTAAAAATCTCCGAATTGCCCCACCTGATGCGGGGAGGGTGTGCTGGCTCTCCTCCCTCCTTCAGGGCTAATCCAGGGCGAGGGAGGGCTGCCTGCCTGTTCCGTGCTTGGATTACAGCCCCTCCCTCCCCCCTCCGCAGAGTAATCCAGTTGCTTCCCTCCCATTTTTGGCCCCCTGCCTTCTCCCTCCTCTGAGCCAGACAGGAAGCCTGCAGCCTCTGGGCCGAAAGGCAGGTAAATGATTGACAGGTTGGTTGGAGGAACCGCACGGAAAGGGGGCATGGAAGGAGTTGAAAAGGCAGCTTCCTCTCTCTCTCTCTCTTTCTTTTCTTCCCTTTCTCTCTCTCTCCTTTCTCTTTCTTTCTCTCTTTTCTTCCCTTTCCTTTTCTCTCTGTCTCTTGTTTTCTTTCTCTTTCTCAATTCACTCTTTGATTCTCTCTTTCTCTTTCTTTCTCCCCCTCCTCCCTCTCTCTCTCTCATCCGGAGGCACCTGGGCTGCAGACCCAGGAGGGGAGGGGGCAAGGCTGCCCCTGCCTGAAAACCCAGCTGTCACCTGGACGTTTGGCCCGGCCTTGTGATTATCTGAATGCCCCGTGCAAAGGGATCAGGGTTAATCCGTTAGCCAAGCTCTTCCCTTGGCTCAGGGTGCTGAAACAGAATCCCAGGGCCGGAAGGGACCCTGGAGGTCTTCTAGTCCAACCCCCTGCCCAAGGCAGAAGACCTCGTCCCATCCTGGGAAAATATCTTCCTTGGGATGCACAGAGGGAGAGGCTGGCAGAATTCCCTCCCCCCCGCCCCATGCCCCTCTTCCAGGAACTGTATTGCTGGTTCCTAACCTTTGTCTCAGGGGGGGGGTCCTTGTTTTTTCTGTGTCCCTCAAGAGGCAGGAAGAGCCCCATGGCAGGGCTCCCTTGCAGCCGAGAAAGGCCTGCGCCCCTCCTGAGAAAGTGGGTCCTTTTGGTGGTGAGTGTGGGGAGGAGGGAGGAGTGGGCTTGCAGCCTGGCCTTCCCTGTGTTGCTGGTGGCGTTGCCCGTTGCATCTGTGGACTAATCCTCCCCTCCCCCCCCCCAGATGCCAGATGTTCTCCTCTGCTGCCCGGGGAGCCCTGCCACCCAAGCCTTGCTGAGAGCAGCTCGGTGCCCGCGGAGATATCTTCTCCTGTTGCCAGCCTTCTGCCTTGGCGACTTGCCCGCCCTTCTGGCTGCTCTGCCCACTGTTGTCCGTGCGGGTGACAAGGGCCTGGCACAGGAGCCCACGAATGCTTTTGCTCTGGCCCTGCTCGCCTCCCAGGGGGGCCCTGGGGCTGAGGAGCTGTGGGGGGTGTGTGCATGGGACTCTCCTGGGGAGACCGATGGATGGCAGGTGCCACTTTAACACCTCAATCCAGCGCCTGCCCCTCCCCTTGGAGGGAGGGTCCGCAGAGACCCCCAGGAGGACAGAGCTGTGCCAGATTACAGTAGAATAGTAGGGTTGGAAGGGAACCTGAAGGTCTTCTAGTCCAACCCCCTGTGGGTTTGCAGGAGATCCTACCCCATTCTGGACTTCATTTGGGCTTCATGGGATGGAGACACGTGATCTTAGAAAGAAGGACAGAGCAACGGAAGAGTATACTATAGTTGGAAGGGACCTTGGAGGTCTTCTAGTCCAGCCTCCTGCTCAAGCAGAAGACCCCAGACCATTTCAGACGAGGGGCTGTCCAGGCTCTTCTTAAAAGCCTCCAGTCTTGGAGCATTCGCAACTTCTGGAGGCAACTTCTGTTCCACTGATTAATTGTTCTCACTGTCAGGAAAGTCCTCCTTAGTTCTAAGTTGCTTCTTTCCTTGGTTAGTTTCCACCCATTGCTTCTTGTTCTGCCCTCAGGTGCCTTGGAGAATAGCTTGACCCCCTCTTCTCTGGGGCAGCCCCTCAAATATCAGAAGGCTGCTATCCTGCCCGCCCTTGTTTTTCCCTTCATTAGACTCGACATACCCGAATCCTGCAACGGTTCTTCCTACGTTTTAGATCCCCCTGTTCATCTTTGTTGCTCTTCTCTGCAGAGTCTCAACCCCTTTTTTAATATTGTGCCCCATGTTCCTCCCACCCCCAACCCCCACCGAAGGGGAGACCAGCCTCTCCGCAATCTGTTGAAGTAGCTGCGTAGCCCCCCTTGGGCAGAGAGAGGCTTCTCCCCCCTCCACACACACCCTTTCTTCTGCTCTTGTGTTGGAGGGCAGAGATGAAAGGCTTGGGGGGGGCAGGGGGAGAGCAGTGTTCTCCTTGTTGCTTGATGGAAGATTTCTCTGCTTTGCGGAGCAGAAAATGTCCCCTTTCAAAAGCTGCTCCCCCCTTCTCCCCCCCCCCCGTCTCTGCCTGTGGTTGCTCCCCGTGACTCCAGAAGGATCCCCCCCCACTGTTATTCTGCACAGCCCCCCCAGCCCCTGTGGGTGAGGGCTTGGCCGCCCTGCCTTGCCTTCTCTGGCCCCTTAGCTGACCCCAGGGGGCCCCTTCCAGGCTCCAGAAAGGTCCAGGGGAATGGAACCCACCGACTCAGGTGTAAATCCCCCTGGCTGAATGGGACTTCTTCAGCGTTGAGAGTAGGATGGGGCTCTTAAACTCCTCATAGCAAACCATTGGAAAAGGAGGAGGATTTGAGCCTGGGGTTTAGGCGACGGAGCCTCACCAGGTTGGGCTGATCAGGGAGGGGAGAATATCGTGGCTCCCCAAAATTACAGGGATGTATCTATTCAGACCCCTTTAGGTTTCACATTCATGAACCCCGGGGAATAATTGATACTTATGGGGGAAAATTGGGTTACCCTGTTTTCCCAAAAATAAGACCTCCCCGGATAATAAGCCCAATCAGGTTTTTTGCGCTAAAATAAGCCCTCAAAATAAGCCCTCCCCCAAAATATTGCAACACAGCAGCAGCCACGAGGCGACCACGCTCCCACCTCCTGCACTTCAAAAATAGTAAGACCTCCCCAAAAATAAGGTCAAGTGCTTATTTTTTGGGGGGGGTGTCAAAAAAAGATTAGACCCTGTCTTATTTTGTGGGAAACACGGTGCCTTCAAAGCAGACTCTGGTTTGGAAGTTCAGGCTGTAAAGTTTGGAAAACGTGGGAAATTCTGGTCGACCTATAATTGGTTCTGGATGATTGGGCACCTGCTCAAAACTGCTCCAAAGGAGGAGAATCAATGGAGGAGGAGGAAGAGGAGGAGGAGGAGAAAGGAGAAGAAATGGACTGGGGGGTCCTTGGTGCTCTCTGAGGTTACGGTAGTTGTTTTCTTGTAGACGTTTTGTGACCCTGCTAGGGAACCTCATCAGTGCTAGAAGGGCCGGGGGTGTTGTTGTTGTTGTTGTTGTTGTTGTGTGGAGGCAGGAGGAAAATTGTGGATTCCTTGATGCTCTCTGAGCTGGGTGGATTTCTTGCAGAGATTTCTCTAGAAATTGTTCTTCAATTGATGCAGCCACAACGGTGCATTTTTAGCACTTCCATCCTTTTTTCGGACTACGGGTCAGTTTGCAATCAAGCGATGAAGCGGGGATCCCGTTCAAATGCTGCCATCGACCCCCCCGTTCTGCGTCTCTAGCCTTGAATTCTGCGTTTGGCAAAGTTGGCATTTCTTCCTGTTAAATTTCACGATGAAAAAGAGGCTCCATTTTGCTCCCCGTCAGGGCTGTAGGGAGCCCCGTTTCAGCCCAGGACGAGGCTGGGGAGGATCCCTGTCTTAGAGGCAGGCGATCATAGAGCAATTCCTTTACTTAATTGGCCCCTGCCTGTCCCGGCTGCCTCCCCCTCAAGAGGAGCTCTGGAGGGCCCACAGTGCAACGTTGAAATATAAAAACAGTGTGCAGGTTATTCCTCCGCTTACAATGGCAGTTGAGCCCAACATTTCTGTTGTTGAGTGAGACAGTTGCCCCATTTTACGACCTTCCTTGCCACTGTTGGCAAGGGAATCCCTGCAGTTGCTGAGTCAGTCACACGGTCGTTAAGTGAACCTGGCTTCCCCCCTTGAGGTTGCTCCATCCCACACCATCCACTTAGAACCCGAGGAAGCTTCTGGGACGAGAAGAGAAACCTCCTCAGAGAAAAGCCTGTTGTGGAGAGGCACCTTTGGGACTCGGGGGCTGCTGGTTGTTTTCCTCCTTGGCCTGGCACGGCCTCTCCCCGGCCACGCTCCTTCCCTCCGCCTCCGTGCAGCCTGGGTGGCGATGCCATCTGCCGCCTGTGCCCTGGAGGCGGATTAGAGGAGAAAGCCTCGGCCACCTGCTGCCGTTCTGGGCAGGCAAAGGGAGCCGGAGCTGCGGCTGGGGAAAGGGGACCCCCCCCCCACGGCTGAGCTGTTTGGGGAGGGGGGGAGGAGGAGGGGAGATCTGGAAGAAGCGAAGGCCACCGGGTGGGGGGAGGCACGGCTGGAAACGTTTCTCTGCCCTCTGGGCACCTCCCGATCATCGGCCGGCTGGGCTCTCCTCTTGTGCTGGGCCTTTCCCAAAGGAGCCTCCGTTTGTTGAAGCTGCCCGGGCGGAAGATGGAGCCGGCCTCCTCCGTGTGACGACGAGGTTGCCACGCAGGCGGTGGCTCCGCTGTGGGTTCCCTCCGGTGCCCCTGGTTGCCTTCGCCCTTTCGGAGCTGCTAAGCCTGGTTGAGAAGCTGACTTCCGGCACCGTAGGGACCCCTCCCCCTAAGGGAGCCCAGGACCCCTCCTCCCTTCAGAAGGGGGAGCTCCGCCTGGGCTGGAGGGAGAGGGGAGAAGTCCAGGCTCCTCCTCCATTTCACCCAAGTGCAAAGCAGGAAGTCGGCCGATGGAGTTCTTCTCCCTGTGCGGAGCTGGTTGTTCACCCCGACCCTCCCCTGCCTGCCTGCCTTCATCTCCCCCCCCTCTCTCTTTCTCCCTCCCTCTGTGTCCCTCCCTATCTGCTTCCTAACCCTAGCCCTCCCTATCTCATCATCATTACCATCCACCTATTATCTACCTACCTACATCCATGTCTCTCTCTCTCTCTTTCTTTCTTTCTTTCTTTCTCTTTCCTCTCTCTCTCTTTCTCTCTCTTTCTCTCTCTCTGTCCCTCCCTTCCCACTTTTATCTGTCTATCTCATCATTATCATCTACCTATTATCTACCTACCTACATCTCTTTTTTCTCTTTCTTTCTCTTTCTCTCTCTCCCTCCCTTCCCACTTTTATCTGTCCGTCTATCTCATCATCATTATAATATCTCTCTCTCTCTCTCTTTCTCTCTCTCTCTCTCTACCTATGATAGATAGAAGATAGATAGATAGATGATTGATAGATGATTGATAGATAGATAGATGATAGATAGATGGTAGATGATAGATAGTTGATAGATAGATGATAGATAGATAGATGATAGATAGATAGATAGATGATTGATAGATAGATGTTTGATAGATAGATGATAGATAGATGGTAGATGATAGATAGTTGATAGATAGAGATAGATGATAGATAGATAGATGACAGATAGATAGATGACAGATAGATAGATAGATAGATAGATAGATAGATAGATAGATAGATAGATAGATAGATAGATAGATGATGGATTGATAGATGATAGATAGATTTCCCTTCATTTTGGGGGGCTGAAACCCTATGAGTCTGGCTTTATGGGGGCTGGGGACCATGGGCCAAATGCTTGTTCCAGGTTTTTCTTCCTCTCTGAATTGGGGAGGGGGGAGGGAGGGCAGCCCTCCTGCCTTTGCTCTGAGCCTGGCTTTGCATAGGGGGGAGGGTGCAGGGGAGACCCCAATACGCCAAAGCAGAGCATTTGATCTTCAGTCAATACAGAATAGAGCTGGGAGGGACCTTAGAGGTCTTCTAGTTCAACCCCCTCCTCCGGCAGGCACGAGGACTTTGCCCCGAGCCTCTCAGCCTGCGTTTCCCCTCCGCCTTTGCAGCCAGGTGGGTGAGCTGCCAACTTGGATTTCCTCCGAATGACGGCTGAAGCCGAGCCCTTCTGCCCCGGGGCCCCACGCACTTCCGTCCCCGCCCTCCTTGCCCCGGAGGTCTGGCCTTTGCTAAGCCTCTTCCGGCTTTGGCACTCTGAGAATCAGCCTGTGGGTGCAACGGTCGTCCCGCCCTCCTCTCCTCCTCCTCCTCCTTTGCTGCTTTGAAGCTGGGCTCCGTCTTCGTGCCCTGCAGTGAATCTGGGTTCATTTCTGGCGCTTGGGCCACTGAAGCAGCTTGATCAAAGGATTCGGGGGCAGGAGAGGATTCCCAGCTGGGCCTGTTGTGTTGTTGTGCAGAGGGTGGTGGGGTGGGGGGGGAGCCGTGCAGGGCCTCCCTCTCCCTCAGCTTCAGGGCAGCTTCTGCTGCTTTCAAGCCCCTCCGATATCCGAGGGGCTGCCACAAAGAGGAGGGGGTTGACCTCTTCTGACTGCCAGGAAATGCCCCCTTAGTTCCAGGTTGCTTCCCGCCTTGATTAGTTTCCACCCGTCGCTTCTTCTCCTTCTGCTGCTTTGGGACTGAAGTGGGTGGGAATCCAGAGTCTTTGGCTGGCAATGGACGGAGGGGACTGGCAGAGGCTGGAGAGCCCATTCCTGGGTGCCAGGCCAGGGTCTCCCAGAGTCTCCAGGACCGGACAGCTGCCTTTGGGTCCCAGCCCTCTTCTGGGGCTGAATCCGGGGACCCTGCATCCTCCTCCCTCCCTTCCCCCTTGGGAGGGGCAGCCGCCAGCCAAAAGTGGGGAGGGCCAAAGGTTTTGTCTCCATGCAGCTGTGGGAAGCCCTGCCTGTCCTCTGCAGATGTGTGTGTGTGCGTGTGCGGGGGGGGGGAGCCATGTGCTGGGGATTGTCCACCAACAAAGGCCAGGCCTGTCTCCTTGCAGCTGGACGTCCGCAGCTCCTTTCTTGGCCTTGTGGTCATCCAGGTGGCGACACTGGCCGGCTTCTTCTCTTCCTGGGCAGGACTAAACAGCCGCCTGCCAGGAATTCAGGAACAGCCGCGGACTGTCCGGCTGGGACTTTTGCAGATGCAAAATGAGGCTTCGGAAGAGGCAGGCGAGGCCCGGCGGGAGGTGGGGGGGAGGAGGTTTTGAAGGGGAGGGGGGAGAGGAGTCATCTGGGGTCTCTGTAGCTGCTCTCCCGTCCCTGGAAGAATCCCCCAGTTTTCCCTGACCTCCCAAAATGGCCTTTCCTGGCCCTGGTTGACGGGGGGCTCTGTGTGTGTGTGTGTGTGTGTCTGTGTTTGTGTGTGTGTGTGTGTGTGTGTACGGAGGCATCTTCACAAGAGACCCAGCAGTGAAAGCAGAAAGTGTACAGGTAGTCCTCAACTTACGGCCATAATTGACCCCAACACTTACGCTGCTAAGTGAGAGATTTGTTGAGTTTTGCCCCATTTTATGATTTTTCTCACCACTTTTTTTAAAACTTTTGTATTATGTGTTTCTTTTAATGTTGTACAAGTCCTTGGGAGAAGGGCGTCATATAAATCTAATAAACCTAAACCATTTGATTCAGCGAATCACTGCGGTTCTTAAGTGAGTCACACGGTTCTTAAGTGAATCTGTTTCCCCCCCCCCCATTGACTTTGCTCGCAAAAGGGGATCACGTGATTCCTGGACACGGCAAGCGTCATAAACGTGTGTCAGTTGCTAAGTGTCTGAATTTTGATCACATGACCACAGCGGTCGTAAGTGTGAAAAATGGTCATAAAAGACACTTTTTTCAGCACTGTTGTCAGTTCGAACAGTGTGCTTAAAACACACAGTTGAGCAAAAGAGGTGGGGAAGTGTCTCCCTCTGGTGGTGGGTCCAGGAATCTTCGCTCTCCTGGCAGGCTGATGGGGCTGGCAGTTAGGCGATTGGGTGGAGAAAGGCTGGCATGTTTTTGATTTGATTTGATTTGATTTTTATAGCCACCTGTGTTAGCAATTCAAAAACATTCATTACCACTGGAATCTTTACACACATTTTAAAACAGTTAAAAGGGATTAAAGCAATAAAAAAGCTGCCTGGGGAATTCTGGGAGCTGAAGTCCAGCCATCTTCAAGCTGCCACAGTTGAGAAGCCCCCCCCCCCCTCCGGGCTCCTGTGCCCAAAGCCTTCTCACCACCCGGTGCAGCTCCGTGGGGAAGCCTGATGGACCTCTGGCCTTGGGGGGCTTTGGAGAAGTGGAAGCTCCTTTAGGGGGGGGGCAGTGCCGCCCTGAGGGCATCTCCCCTACCTTTGTGGTGCCACTTTCCTCTTGATGTAGCACCATGGCGATCCGGAGGGCAGGCGAGGCTGCTGTATAGATGAGGGGTCTCCACCCTTGGCCACTTTAAGACTTGTGGACTTCAACTCCCAGAGTTCCTCCACAAGTCTTAAAGCGGCCACGGTTGGCTGAGGAATTCTGGGAGTTGAAGTCCACAAGTCTTAAAGTTGCCAAGGTTGGAGACCCCTGTTGTAAGTTGCTGCAAAGCCTTCGGCAACTTTGCTCCCCAAACCAACAAAATGCAGGGTTTTTTTCAAAAGGGGGGAGGGCTTCAACCTAACCGCTCCCTCCTTCCCAGCCCCAGCCTTGAATCCCTGCCCTGATTGAGGGGTGCTGAATGCATTTTGGGGTAACAGTGAAGGGTTATTGGATACTAACAGCCCTTCAGGTCTGGGAAATGTGGGCTCAGGGGTGCATAATTTGCAGAAAACGCTCCATTTTACCAAGCTTTGTTATTTATTTATTTCGCGTATGGCAACTGCACAATCCCTGATATATACAAATTTGGTTAAAATAAAGCCATCAGCCAGAGTACACTCTCTATATAAAAGATATGTGGACAATACAAGGTAGCATATAAGTCCAGTAAACCCAGCAACCTAAAGCTAGAGATAAAAGGTTAAATTAAGATAAAACCATAATAAGATCACCAGAAATAGGGAGCTCCAGAATTACAGTTGGATGGGGGTTATAATTTACGAAGGTGAATTAAGATATTCTGTGGGCTTGTGCAAAATTCTGGATATCTTTCAGGGGTAATTTTAGCAGAGGTTGAACTGGGGTGGGGGTGGGGGTGGAGGGGGGAAAGAAATCAGGGAGATTTTTTCCCCTCCTCTCCCCCAAGAAGTTCCAGTTCCTTCTCTTACCTCTCTGAGTCCCTGAAAGAGAGAGAGAGGGAGAGAGAAAGAAAGAGAGCACATCCGCACACTCAGCCAACATGTGATTTTAAAAATAGTTTCCCCAAAATAACTTCTGACATCCCTAGGGACCTCTCCCTCTCCCTCTCTCTCTCTCTCTCTCTCTCTCTCTCTCTCTCCCTCTCTCTCTCTCTTTCTCTCTCTTTCTCCCTCTCTCTCTTTCTCCCTCTCTCTGTCCTTCTCTTTCTATTTCTCTCTTTCATTCTCTTTCTCCTTCTCTTTCTCCCTCTCTCTCTCTCTTTCTTTCTCTCTTTCTCTCTCTCTTTCTCCCTCTCTCTGTCCTTCTCTTTCTGTTTCTCTCTCTTTCTCCCTCTCTTTCTTTCTCTCTCCTTCTCTCTCTCTTTCTCCCTCTCTGTCCTTCTCTTTCTGTTTCTCTCTTTCATTCTCTTTCTCCTTCTCTTTCTCTCTCTCTCTCTGTCTCTCTCTCTCTTTTTCTTTCTCTCTTTCTCTCTCTCTTTCTCCCTCTCTCTGTCCTTCTCTTTCTGTTTCTCTCTCTTTCATTCTCTTTCTTTCTCTCTCCTTCTCTCTCTCTCCCTCTCTCTCTCTCTTTCTCTCTGCAGGTTGATGTAATAACGTGCTTAGAAAAAGTCAACCCCGGAGGTCCTCCAGTTGTGACTGTAATGGAGCCTGCCCATCATGCTTAAAATGTCCCTTTAAGACTCATCATGGTCTTAAAGCAACACCAATTTGAGGGCTTTTTTTTAATATTTTTTTTTTTTATTACATAGACAACACATACACACAACAATGAAAAAACACAAAAAAACCACAAAAAAAACCCCATCATCACATACAGCATGTCGTTTGGTTACAGGTGTTTTAACGATCTCCCGTGGAGATTCGGACCCTCACCACCCTTCTGGCTTTCCGCAAAGCCGCCAAGACCCGGCTGTTCCGGCAGGCCTGGGGCTGATGAGTTCCCAGCCCCACTTGAATTGCTGTGACTGTTGTGTTGTTTTTAATCTGTTTTGTGTATCTTGTTTCTGTTTTGGTTTGTTTTCTGTATTTCCCCCTTCCCCACTTGTTTGTTAGCCGCCCTGAGTCCCTCGGGAATAGGGCGGCATACAAGTATAATAAACATCCAAACATCAACACCCGTTCTTATAGCCATCCCAATTCCCTACTCCCTAATCGTTCCCGGAGTAGATGGTAGATGCAGGAAGTAGAAGAGAATAGAACAACAATCCAAGAATGGACACTGAAAGTCACAAACTTAGCCGAGATGGCTAAAATATCGGCATATCTTAAAGACCATTCAAATGAGAGATATAAACGAGACTGGAAAAAATGGATTGACTATATACAAAATAAATACGGGACCAAGAAATTCCAGTTAGCCTATGCTTAAGATCAGAAATGATTTAAATTGTTAAAAGTTAGTTCAGTAAAGAAGAAGCTAAGGTCAATGTAGAATGTCATTAATTTCTTTATTTCTTTTTTCTCAATAGATTTTAGACTGGGTTAGTTAAAAATCCATACCGTGTACGGGTTCTGGGAAGTCGGGGGGGAGGAGGAGGGGGGCTGGGGGGGTGGAGGGAGGGAGGGGCATACAAAAAAAATTGTACTTCAATGTTTTAATGATTGACGAATGATGAAGTATTTGTGTTTTTAAAAGAAATAAAACCTTATCTAGAGAATAGAACAACAGAGTCCGGCAAGATTCCGTCTGCAGGAGTTAAACAATCAAAGGCCCAGCTTGGAAGAATCGCCCCGTGTCGTCCCTCTTGCTTTCGGTCCCAACACTACTTCCACTTGGGGGGGTGGGGGGGAAGCCCACCTGTCCCTTGTTTGGGGGCAGGCTCTGTAGCCCCCTCTTTACCCAAGCCCTTGGCTCAACCGCTTTCTCTCTCTTCCTTCCAGGCATGGTACAGAAACTTGACCAAAAACTTCCAGTCGCCAATGAGTACCCTGCTGCTTTCCGGAGGGGTCCGAGAAGGCGTGGTGGACCTTGATCTGGACGACCTGCAACTTCTACGCTCGTGGCACTGACTACGACATGGACTTCACCCTGCTTGTGCCCGCCCTGAAGCTGCACGACCGAAACCAGCCGGTCACCCTGGACATGCGCCACTCCGCCTTGTGCCATTCCTGGCTGAGCTTACGGCTCTTTGACGAAGGGACCATCAGCAAGTGGAAGGACTGCTGCACCATCGTGGACCACCTCAACGGGGCCACCAACTACTTCTTCTCCCCCACCCGGGTGGCCGACTGGTTCCACGAGTCCATCAGCGTGGTCCTCTCCGAGATCCAGAAAGAAGCCCCAGCGGGGGGATGCCCAAAGTGGAGAAGGTGGAGAAGAACGGCACCCTCATCTCCATCATCCTGGGGGTGGGCAGCAGCCGCATGCTGTATGACATCGTCCCCGTGGTGTCCTTCAAGGGCTGGCCGGCCGTGGCCCAGAGCTGGCTGATGGAGAACCACTTCTGGGACGGGAAGATCACGGAGGAGGAGGTCATCAGCGGCTTCTACCTGGTCCCTGCGTGCTCCTACAAGGGCCGGAAGGAGAACGAGTGGCGCCTGTCCTTCGCCCGCAGCGAGGTGCAGCTGAAGAAGTGCAATCTCGGCAGCCTCATGCAAGCCTACCAGGCCTGCAAGGCCATCATCATCAAGCTGCTCTCGCGCCCCAAGGCGGTCAGCCCCTACCACCTGCGCAGCGTCATGCTCTGGGCCTGCGACCGGCTGCCCGCCAGCTACCTGCTGCAGGAGGATTACGCCGCCCACTTCCTGCTGGGCCTGATCGATGACCTCCAGCACTGCCTGGTGAACAAGACCTGCCCCAACTACTTCATCCCCAGTGCAACATGCTGGAGCACCTCTCGGAGGAGACCGTCATGCTCCACGCCCGGAAGCTCTCCTCGGTGCGCTCCGATCCCGCCGAGCACCTCCAGATGCCCATCGAGCACGTCAAGGCCGCCAACCGGCTGACGCTGGAGCTCCAAGGAGGGCAGCGCCACCAGCATCCCCTCGCCCCAGTCGGACGGAGGGGACCCCAACCAGCCCGACGACCGGCTGGCCAAAAAGCTGCAGCAGCTGGTGACTGAGAACCCCGGGAAGTCCATTTCGGTCTTCATCAACCCTGACGACGTCACGCGGCCCCATTTCAGAAATTGATGACAAATTTTTCTGAGCCCCCCCCCCAAGGCCTCCTGCCCCACCTCAGGCTGCGGGAGCCCTTCGCTCACCTGGGTTCACCTGGTGGGTTTCCTTTGCCAACATATCAGGCCTGAGGGGCCCTGCAGGAGAGGGGAGGGGAGGGGGTCCTGGGCTTGGATTTGCTGTGGAGGCCAGCCTGTCCAGCCTTCTCCCAGGCCACCTTGACTGTATGCGCCCCCGACCGCCTCCTTCAGCAAAAAAGCCCCTTCCCCTTCAGCACACCCCCTCCTCTTTTTCTAGGACTGACTTCCCACCCGCCCCCCACCCACTCCCTGCTTCCGAAGGGGGCCTTGAGACGGGGTAGCCGGCTCCTGCTGCAGGGCCAGCCTGTCCGCCCGTCCCTGGGCTCCCCAGAAAGACCCCCGCAAGGTCTCCGAGGGGAGGGCCCTTCCCTCCCCTCGCCTCCTGCTCTTGAATGTAACTGATCCGCGCGGGGCCGGGTGGGGCCAGGAGGCTCCGGGGTCCTGCAAGGGAGGCCCTGGGGCCGTCGGTCGGTCGGAGCGCACGTCCTTAGTCCTAGCCTTACTTCCACGCGATTAAAGGACAGGCCGTGGGAACGGTCCCTGCGCCCCTCGCCAGCTGTGGCTTTCTATCTCTCGCCTCCGTCTCTCTCTTCCTTCGTATTCCGCCTTCGTTATTTCGACCAGGACCTCAACGGCTGAGCACACATAACACCCCTTCCCCTCCTCACATCCCCCCCCCACAACAATAACGGCAGCAACACCCCTGCGAGGTGGGGTTGGGTTGAAGAGAGAGCGAGGGGCCCAACGTCACCCAGCTGACCTTCAAGGGGGAACTAGAACTCCTCATGGCCCAGTGATTGGCCCAAAGTCACCCAGCCGGCTTTCATGCCTAAGGCGGGACTAGAACTCACCGGCTCCGGCTTTTCTAGCCTGGCGCCAGACCAAACTGGCTGTTAGTAAAGGGGATTTGGGTGTTGGGGCCGCCTGTGGCAGCCCTGCCCTCTCTGGCCCTGTGTGGAGGAGGGAGGCAGGGACAACTCAGGTCCTTCCTTCCTTCCTTCCTTCCTTCCTTCCTTCCTTCCTTCCTTCCTTCCTTCCTTCCTTCCTTCCCTTCCTTCCAGGCAGGCGGGTGGAGCTGGCAAGCACCCATCGGGGCACCTGGGAAGTTGCCAAGGGGATGAAAGGGCCAGAGGAACGCAGGGGGGCTTCTTGGGCACAGAGGGTGGGCGCTTTCGTTCCGGGTGGGTCCCTCGGGACCTCTCTTGAAAGCCCCCTGGCCCTCTCCTCCCTTCCAGTCAGGCCACCCTCTGGCCATTTCTGGCCTGCTGGACCTCCAGGCACCTGGGGTGGGAGTGGGGTGGGGGGTTGGCTTCCCTGTTTCTGGGAGGAGCCTGTGGGGCTTTGCAGGGCTGGCCCCGCCCCCTTTGAGGCCCTGGTGATTCTGCCTGCTCACCCGCTGGGGAGGCTGGCCTGGCCTCAAGGGGCTCTGGGCAGTTGCTGTGGGCCGCAGGTCAGGTGAACCAGCCACTCTCTTCAGCCAGGTGGGTGCTAGATGGGCCAGTCCAGGGGTCTTGGCAACGCAAAGATTGGTGGACTTCAACTCCCAGGATTCCTCATGGCTGACTGAAGACTTCTGGGAGTCCAAGTCCACCAATCTTCCAATGGCCAAGTTTGGAGACCCCCCCACCCCCGATCTAGATGGTCCCAAAGCTCCCCCCCTCCCATGAGAGCCGTGCCACAGGTAAGTCCTCAACTCACGGCCACAGTTGAGTCCAACGTTTCATTGTTGAGCAGGGGCAACGGTGAACTGAGTTTTGCTCCATTTAATGACATCTTTGCCACCGCTGCTAACCGAATCACTGTAGTTCCTAAGTCAGTGGTGGGCGCATGTGCATCATTGCCAGCTGGACCTGGGGTTTCTGGTGCTTTGGGCATGCGTGCACCGGAAGCCACAAGAGCACCTGGCAACGGTGTGCATGCCCACGGAGAGGGCGCGCTGTGCCGCCTCCTGCCCACGTGCCATCGGCCACCATCGCAGTCCCAAGTGAATCACGCGGCCCTTAAGGAAACCTGGTTTCCCCCGTTTGACTTTTGAAAGCCAGCAGAGAGGGTGGTGAAAGGACCACCTGACCCCAGGAGACCCCGGCCGTCAGAAGTCCATGCCAGTCGCTGAGCCTCTGGAGTTTGATCATGTGGTCATGGGGATCCTGCAGCCGTAAGTGGGAAAAGCCCTTGTCACCGTTGTAACTTGGAACGATTAATTTGCAAGTGGAGGATTACCACTCCCTGTACAGGTTCTTTGCACACTTCTCCCTAAGCCAACCTTAAGCCCTCTTAAGTCATGCTATGACCTCATCAATGTTTATTCATGTTGCTTAGCTTACAATTGCATTAACTGGCAGCCATCGGCACATGGCCCCTAATTCCCAAGAACTCGTACATTCCCCCCCCCTTCCTGTTTTCCCAAGCTTTTGTCTTTGGACATATCTGCAAATTTATCTACCTCCCTCCCCTCCCATCTATTTATCTGTCTCTGTCTTATTGTCTGTTTATCTATCTATCTATCTATTTATCTATCTATCTATCTATCTATCTATCTATCTATCTCTTTCTTTCTTTCTTTCTTTCTTCCTCTCATCTATTTATCTGTCTATTGTCTGTTTATCTATATCTATATCTATCTATCTATCTATCTATCTATCTATCTATCTATCTATCTATCTATCTATCATCTATTTCTTTCTCTCTTTCTTCCTCTCATCTATTTATCTGTATGTCTATTGTCTGTTTATCTATCTATCTATCATCTATCTATATCTTTCTTTCTCTCTTTCTTCCTCTCATCTATTTATCTGTCTGTCTATTGTCTGTTATCTATCTATCTATCTATCTATCTATCTATCTATCTATCTATCTATCTATCATCTATTTCTTTCTTTCTCTCTTTCTTCCTCTCATCTATTTATCTCTGTCTATTGTCTGTTATCTATCTATCTATCTATCTATCTATCTATCTCTTTCTTTCTCTCTCTCTTCCTCTCATCTATTTATCTGCCTCTGTCTGTCTTTCTCTCTCTCTCTCTCTTTCAACACCATCATCTGTTCCCTGCACTTGTGACCTGCAGGTTCCCTGTCCACACAACTGCCTTGTTCCTTCCATGGCTTCCTTGGGGCTCCATCCGAACGAGGGTTTCCTGAGGATTCTGCCAGCTGAGCTCTTTCCGTGACTCCTTGTGCCCAGCAACCAGATGACTGGCATGCAGAGACCAGGTTTTGGGGTCTTTTGCCCTCCCGACACAAAGCGTTAGGACCCTGTCCCACACAGCCTCGCCTTCACGTGGCCCATGAATGCGCCCCCCCCAAACCCCTTTGCAGCAACAGGGTGGTAGGTCTGCCTGGGGTCCAGGAAGCCCCGAGGGGAGGTTGGGGGTATGGAGGACCCATCTGGGCATCAGCAGAGCCTGATGGCCAGGAGGCTCCGGAGTTCCCCTCCCTCTGGCCTTTTGGCAGCTCAGCTGAATTCCCAGCTCAAATGGAGTCTGGCTGTCTGGGAGGAAGAGCCTTTACACACACCGGCTGTGCAAACACAACATGTTTCAATCAATCAATCAGAATAGAGCTGGAAGGGACTCTTGAGGTCTTCTTGTCCAACCCCCTGTTCCATTTCAGGCAAATGGCCATCCAGTCTCTTCTTTAAACCTCCAGAGATGGAGAAGGAAGGAAGGGAAAAGGGAAGGAAGCGAAGGAAGGAAAGCAGAACAACAGAGTGGAAGGGGCCTTGGAGGTCTTCTAGTCCAGCCCCTTGCTCAAGCAAGAGACCCTGTACCATTTGAAAACAAGTGGCTGTCCAGCCTCTTCTTTAAAAAACCCCAGCGTTGGGGCACCCACGACTTCTGGGGCAACTTTTGTTCCATTCTTCAATTGTCCTCAGGGTCAAGGAATTTCTCTTTAAATCAGTGTTTCTCAACCTTGGCCACTTGAAGATGTCCGGACTTCAACTCCCAGAATTCCCCAGCCAGCGAATGCTGGCTGGGGAATTCTGGGAGTTGAAGTCCAGACATCTTCAAGTGGCCAAGGTTGAGAAACACTGATTTAAATCCAGACGTGAGTCGTGGGAACCTGGCTTAGGCAATTCCTTGGCTGGTGTACCAAAGCTACCTGGTCAGTTTATGGTTGAGTGTTTTCCAGAAAAGCCAGTGGTCAGTGAAGCCACAACACACAGCAGGCCTCCTGGTTCACACATCCCGGTAACCCCATCGCTTCTTTAGGGTGAATCCTGGCGGATGGCGGCCCCGGGGTGTTTGAGGCCACCAGATGGCACCCAGAGAGCCTCTTACGGCAGCCAGGATGGCAAAAGCTGGTCAGATACCCCAGTCTGGAGATTATGGCGAGAGCTCTCGGTATTTAACGGTTATTTCAGAAACGGAGAAAGGAGCCAGGTGGAATGTTGCCTTGTCCAAAGAAGTAAAAATGCACGAGGAAGCACGGGAGAGAAAATCGGATAAGCAGACGATACTTGAAGCACCAAAGAAGCCTCAGGTGAGTATATTAGAAGTAGGAAACCGATTCACCTTTAAGGTACAGGTATAGTCCTTGACTTACAACACTTCATTTAGTGACCAAAAGTTAGAACGGCACTGAAAAAAACCATGACTTTTTCACACTTAATGACCGTTGTGGCATCCCCACAGTGGCGGGATCGACATTTGGACACTTAGCAACCGATTCCTATTTATGACGGTCGCCGTGTTCAAGGGACGCGTGGTTCCCCGTTGGAGGCCGCCTGACAAGCGAAGTCGATGTGAAGCCGGATTCTTAACACCTGTGCCAAGGAAGTTTGTAGACTGGGGCAGAACTCCGCTAACGACTGTCTTGCTTAGCAACGGAGATTCCGCGCTCCCTTGTGGGCGTAAGTGGAGGTCTGCCTGTGCTCTCTTCTTTCGAACCCCTGCTCTCTCGTCTCTGCCCCCCTCTCTCTCCTGCTTCCTTTGTGAGTCTTGCGGTCCTGCTCAGAGTGGGAGACCCCCGGGGGTCGTCCTGCTCCCTCTGGCGCTGGCTCAGCCTGGCCTGGATGTGGCCCTGCGCGGAGGCTCCTCCGAAATGCTCCCGGGAGTTGGATTTAATTCGTCTTCAGTTGGGAGGCTCACCCCGTAACCCAGGAGGTGAAATGCAAACCAACCAAATAAAAAGCAGATGGAAACCAAGATGAGGAACAACAACAGCAGCCCCCCACCCCCACCCAGGACCCTCCCCCAATATGGCTTACAAGGAGAGAGGGCGTTACCCTGTAGTATGTCGTGTGTGAACCTGGCAGCCCAGCCCGGCAACCTGGTTTCCCGATGAAAGAAACCCATCAAGATTAATCCCGGACTCCTCAGGTGAATGGAGCTAAAACTCCCCCGGGTGATAAGCTGCTTTCCAGAGCATTTCCCATCTCATCTGAGGGCCCGTGGAGAGGCTCCCTCCTCCAGGACACGGTTGTCCCACAGGGGCCCTTTTTCGAGCTGAGCTGAGGTGGCGCAGTGGCTAGAGTGCAGTACTGCAGGCTACTTCAGCTGACTGCAGTTCTGCAGTTCGGCTGTTCAAATCTCACCGGCTCAGGGTTGACTCAGCCTTCCATCCTTCCGAGGTGGGTGAAATGAGGACCCGGATTGTTGTTGGGGGCGATATGCTGACTCTGTAAACCACTTAGAGAGGGATGAAAGCCCCATTGAAGCGGTAGATAAGTCTAACTGCTATTGCTATTTTTTTTTGCAAGAGGCAACTGGACTTTCTGTTTTTTTCTTTGGAGACGTTTCGCTTCTCTCCAAGAAGCTTCTTCAGCTCTGACTGGATGGTGGAGAAGGGAAGGATTGATCCTCCATGCTGCTCATTGGCATCCAGTCAGAGCTGAAGAAGCTCCTTGGAGGAGAAGCGAAACGTCTTCAAAGAAAAGAAACAGAAAGTCCAGTTGCCTCTTGAAGAAAAAGCCCCTCTGGGACGTCTCGTTTGAGTGTCGGCTGCCGTGTTGTGTGAACCGACCAAGGAACAGAGCCAGGGCTCCAAAGGGCCCACGCACAGATTCCTTTGTTCCCAACTGTTCCGTCCCAGGGAGGCCTCGTCCACAATTGAGACCGACAGGCCTGTTGCTAAGCGAGATGGAAGTTTGTTTTGCCGCATTTTACAACCTTGCCACAATTGTGAATCACTGCAGTTGTGGAAGTTAGTGACATGGTCTTTAGCGAATCGGGCTTCCCTCATTGGCTTCGTCAGAAGGTTGCAGAAGGTAACCGCGTGACCCTGGGAGACTGACCATCATAAATGTGAGTCAGTTGCCAAGCATCCGAATTTTGATCATGTGATCCCGGGGAGGCCGCAGCAGTCGTAAGTGTGAGAAACAGGTCAAAGGTCACTTTTTCAGGGATCTTGCAACTTTGAACAGTCACTAAATCAGTGTTTCTCAACCTTGGCCACTTGAAGATGTCCAGAGTTCAACTCCCAGAATTCCTTATCCCAAGAAGTTAGGTTATATATATACCAGCGAATAGGTAGTCCTTGACTTACAACAGTACATTTAGTGACCATTTAAAGTTGCAACAGCACTGGAAAAAGTGGCTTATGACCATTTTTCACACCTGTGGCCATTGCAGCCTCCCCCAGGGTCTCGTTTTGCATTCGGATGCTTGACAACTGACTCGCACTTATGACGGTTGCAGTGTCCCAGAGTCTTGCGACGTTCTGGTGAGCAAAGTCCAGAAACCAGATTCACTTAACGACTGGGTTACTAATTTAAGAACTGAAGTGATTCACTTAACAAATGTGGCAAGAAAAAAATAGAGCAAAGCCCACTTAACAAATTTCTCACTTGGCAACATAAATTCTGGGCTCCACTGTGGTCATAAATGGAGGACTGCTTTTCTAAACTCCCTCTCGCTGTGCTGCCTTCCACTTTACATGCAGGGCAGATCCTGCCCTCATTGATCGATCTGCAATGCTTTGTTTTCCCTGCTTGAAACGGATGATTTCCTGGCTGATTAAAAAGCAGCTTTTGTAAACTGCCAGCCAGCAAAGGGGAAAATCTCCAAAGGCTTCCAGATGGGTTGGGTTCCAACTCCCATTGTCCCCCAGCCTCGAGAGCTGAGAGCTGTGGCTTGGGGGGCTGCGTTCCAGACTACCTGGAAGGGATCATTTTGATGCTTTGACCAAAGATCATGAAACCAACTTCCAGCTGAGACAGTGGCTCAATCATCACTCATGGAGCATCGCACTGACCACGTCTGAAGCATTAGTTCCAATTAAAAGTCCTCAATGAAACCACACCTGGAAAACTGCGTCCAGGTTTGGTCACCACATTACAAAAAAGATGTTGAGACTTTGGAAAAAGGGCAGAGAAGAGCAAGAAAGACGATTAAAGGCCGGGAGACTAAAACATACAAAGAGCGATTGCAAGAATTGGGTTTGTCCAGTCTAGAGAAAAGAGGGACTGGTGGGGGTGGGGGGACATGAGAGCAGCCTTCCCGTAGCTGAGGGGCTGCCCCATAGAGGAGGAGGGCAACTTATTTTCAAAAGCACCAGAAGGCAAGAGAAGGGACAATGGATGGAAACCAATCGAGAGAAGCAACATGGAATGAAGGAGAAACTTCTTGAGAGTGGGGACAATCGGCCGGTGGGACGGCTGGCCTTCAGAGGCGGTGGGAGCTTCATCACTGGAGGCTTTAAAGAAGAGACTGGACAAGCCGTTTATCTGGAGTGATACATGGGGGTCTGCTTGAGCGCGGGGTTGGTCTAGAACAGTGTTTCTCAACCTTGGAGACTTTAAGTCCTGTGGACTTCAACTCCCAGATTTCCCCAGCCAGCATAGCTGGCTGGGGAAATCTGGGAGTTGAAGTCCACAGGACTTAAAGTCACCAAGGTTGAGAAACACTGGTCTAGAAGACCTCCAAGGTCCCTTCCAGCTCTATTCTGATTGAATTTAAATATGCTTTGGGTAAACGCATCATCCCCTTTTTTAAAAAATACATATGTAAAAATTAATAACTAAAAATAAACAAAAGGGAAACAGGAGTGATCCAAAACTCAAAGGGCAGATTTGACAGGCCCCTGGGGTCTTTTTCTGACTTTCTACCTCCTCTACTTGAGGGCTCTTGGCCTCTTCAAAATAGCAATAGCAGTTAGACTTATATACCGCTTCCTAGGGCTTTCAGCCCTCTCTAAACGGTTTTACAGAGTCAGCATATCGCCCCCAACAACAATCCGGGTCCTCATTTCACCCACCTTGGAAGGATGGAAGGCTGAGTCAACCCTGAGCCGGTGAGATTTGAACCGCTGAACTGCTGATAGCAGTCAGCTGAAGTGGCCTGCACTACTGCACTCTAAAAGCCGCATCCCTGCGTGGACGGCGCTCACAGAGACGCGAAATCCAGTTCTGGGTGGGGGGGAAAAACCCCAGAGAGACACGGGAGATCTTGGTGTGGCTCGGCGAAGCCTTCAGCATCGCTGTCCCCTCTTCAAGGAGGCGTCCAGAAGGGAAGGCGGCCTTGTGCTGACTCAGCTGAGGTTTCTCCTCCAGAGCAGTGACTCATGCAGAAGCCTCCTCGCTTGGTGGCCAGGAAAAGTCTTGGTTGGCTTCCTTCGTCCTCCACTTCCCCCCCCCCCGTGCTTTCCAAGGGGTCAGTTCATTCCCAGAGAAACGGAGGTGGCTACCCCCCCCGCCCCTCCCAGCACCAGGGAGGGGGCCCTTCCCCAGGACACCCAGTCTGGGGGTGGGTTCTGTTTATTTTTTTGCTAGCAAGTTTTTTTAAAGTTACAAAATAAAAAAAATACAGAGGAAGCAAAAGTGAGGAAGAGGAAGGGGGGAAAAGTGGAGAGGGAGGGAGAGAGAAGGGATGACTCCCAATTTTCTTCAGTGCAGTAAAACACAATAAATAATTTGGCCCCAATTTTTACCTTTCAAATTCGCCACCTTTCAAGCTGTTTCTCTAGTGACAAAGTCATTCTAATCATCAATACCTTAAAAAGGTTCATTTCCCCCCCCCCATTTCCTGCGAGTCCAGGATCAGCGCAGGGGAATTTACTGCCTGAATTGCTGCCTCTTTCAGGCTCTTCATGATATCGGACCTGGGTACTTGAGAGACCGCCTGCTGCCAATTACCTCCCAAAGGCCCATTAGATCACACAGGGTTGGCCTCCTCTGGTTTCCATCTACTGGCCAATGCCATCTGGCTATGACCCGGGGGAGGGCCTTCTCTGTGGCTGCTCCGACCCTCTGGAACGAACTCCCCGTGGAGATTCGGACCCTCACCACCCTCCAGGCCTTCCGAAAAGCCGTTAAAACCTGGCTGTGCCGGCAGGCCTGGGGTTGACGAGTTCCCTTCCCCTCTCGAATCGTTGGTTGTCTTTTAAATTCCCTTGTACCTTTTCTGTTGTAGTTTCTTGTGTTTACCTCCCCCCCTCCTTGGGTTTGTGAGCCGCCCTGAGTCCCTCCGGGAATAGGGCGGCATATAAATAAAATGAACCTAAACCTAACCTAACCTGAATGGACTGTAAAGTCAGAGAACCAGAGTGTTGGGATGACCTCAGAGGTCCCCCCCTCTCCTCTCTGTAAACCCACCTCCCTTCTAGCGCTGATGGTGTTGCCTAGTTTGGGTCATGAAATGTCTTTACAAAAATCGCCCAACTCAAGGACTCCACCATCATCCTCTTCCTCCCTGCAAACATAACTCCCTTCTAGCACGGGTGATGTTTGGGTCTTGAAACATTTGCAAGGAAAGCTGACAGAGCAACAAGGACCCCACATTCCTCTGTTTTCTCCCTCCCCCCCCCTGCAAACCAAACTCCCTTCTAGCACTGATGATGTTACCTAGTTGGGTCATGAAACGTCTGCAAGAAAACAGCTCAGAGAGCATCAAGGACTCTACAATCCTCCTCTCTGCACACACAACTCCCTTCTAACCCTGATAATATTCCCTCGCTGGGTCACGTTTGCAAGAAAGGCACCAAGCTCAGAGAGCAGGAAGGGCCCCTCATTTCAACCCTGAGCTACAAATAATCTCCTTCATTGGTAGAAAGTCTTATGGTATCCCTGGAACAGCAGCAGGGACCATCTCTGTCCAGAGAGCCAGGCGACTGGGAAGCCCTGGGCAGAGAAGGAAAAGGGGGTGGAGGTCTTTTGGCCCCTCTTTGGAAAGAGAGAAGTGGAGAGCTGACTGGTTAGACGGTGCTGGGGAAAAGCCGTCGGTTTCCTCCGCCATAGACTGCATCGTCTATATAAAGCATTCCTGGCATGAGACGAAGCCGGGTGAGGATGGATTCGACGGGCATCGTGCCAACCTCATCAAGAAGGCATTAAACCAGTGCAAAAAGGAGAAGGATGGCAAACGCCCAGAGCCGAAGATGCAGCCGTGGAGGGAGGCCAGCGACACGGGAGACAAAGGGAGAACCAGGAGGGCGGAGGCTGGCAGGGAAGGAGGGCCACTCCCCACCTCCCAGGTTTCTACAGAGACACCCAGGAGGCAGGAAGCAAGCAGGGAGAACTTGCCATCCTGACACGGGAGGGTCAAGTGGGAGAACTGGGCATCCCTGGCACAATTGGAACGTAGGCCTGGGAGGAGAGAGGGAGGAGAGAGGGAGAAAGAAAGAATGAGAGAGAGAGAGAAACAAAGAGAAGGACAGAGGGAGAGAGAGAGAAACAGAGAGAGAGAGAAAGAGAATGAAAGAAACAGAGAAGGACAGAGAGTGGGAGAAAGCGAGAGAGGGAGGGAGAGAAAGAATGAAAGAGAGAGAGAGAAGAGAAAGGAAAGAAGAGAGAGAGAAGAGAGAGAGAGAGAGAAAGAGAGAAACAGAAAGAAGGACAGAGAGGGAGAAAGTGAGAGAGAAAGAGGGAGGGAGAGAAAGAATGAAAGAGAGAGAGAAGAGAAAGGAGAGGAGAGAGAGAGAAGAGAAATAGAGCGAGAGAGAGGAGGGAGAGAAAGAATGAAAGAGAGAAGAGAGAGAGAAGAGAAAGGAGAGGAGAGAGAGAGAAGAGAAATAGAGCGAGAGAGAGGGAGGGAGAGAAAGAATGAAAGAGAGAAGAGAGAGAGAAGAGAAAGGAGAGGAGAGAGAGAGAAGAGAAATAGAGCGAGAGAGAGGGAGGGAGAGAAAGAATGAAAGAGAGAAGAGAGAGAGAAGAGAAAGGAGAGGAGAGAGAGAGAAGAGAAATAGAGCGAGAGAGAGGGAGGGAGAGAAAGAATGAAAGAGAGAAGAGAGAGAGAGGGAAGTGTTTTTTTGTGCCCCTTGGCATGAGACAATAGAAGAAGAAATAAGAAGGAGGTCTCCCACACAGGCCAAAATCTCCATTGGTAACCAAGAGGGTTGTTAAGTGACTTTTGGCCTGTTTTGCAACCTTTCTTTTCTTGCCACCGTTGTTAAGCGAATCACTGTAGTTGTTAAATTAGAAACAAGGTTGTTAAGTGAATCTAGGTTCAGCACGGACTTTGCTGGTCAGAAGGTCGTAAAAGGGGATCACGTGGCCTACGGCCGTCATAAATATGAGCAAGATGCCAAGCGTCTAAATTTGACCCCGTGGCCATGGGGATGATGCAGCGATTGTGAGGGTGAAAAACGGTCGTAAGTCCCTTTTTTTCAGTGCAGTCCCTAAGTGAACGGTTGTAGGTCGAGGACTGCTTGTATAAGACCTCAGCTCTGTGGGCTGCACTGGGGATGCGGTTGCTTTCCGAGCTCAGTCTGAGGTTTCCCCCGTGAAGCCCTCCGTGGCATCAGCCAGGTTGCCCACAGGACCCGTCCTGCCCCATCTCTTCAGCCCCCTTAACCAAGCAGGGGAGGGGAGCTGCAGAAACACCCCCCACCCATCAAAGGGCCTAGGAAGGGGGCCTTCTCTGCTGCTGCCCCCGCCTCGAGGAATCTCCTGGCCCAGGTGGGGGAAAACCCCAGCCTCTTGGCCTTCCACCAGGGGTCAAAACGTGGCTCTGCGGCCACGCGTGGGGGGGGGGCACAGAGGACCAGACAACTGTGGGTGAATAATCCCCTGAGAGCCCCCCCCCATCAGTAATGACCCAGCATGCGGATATTGGAACCCCCTGGCTCTGGGGACATTCTATGCTTAACCCTGGACAGGGATGCACTGGGGGCTCATCACTGGATCTCAACAGTGGCCAAGAGAGCCTTTGCATGGCTCCACCTGCTGTCCCTCCCTCACCCCTTGTCACCCCATGGCTCAACTGCCACAAGGTGCTTTACATGGAGCTGCCCTTGAAGACCTCTCGGAAGCACCAGGGGGCCCAGAGTGCAGCAAAGACGGACAGGCCTCCTTGTGCCCACCAGGCCCTTCTGCTTTGCCAGCTGCAACTGTGGCTGCTCTGCTTCTGAGTGCCATTCAAGGTGCCGGCTACGACCCACAAATCCTACGAGGAATGGGGGGCGTGGGGGCTACCTGCGCTCTGCTCATCTGCCGTGGCCTCTGCCAGGCCAATGTAGTCCAACCCACTTGATGTTCTCCAGCTCCATTCAACCACACGGTGCCATCTTGGGAGCCTCTTCTGCCCTGGCACCTGCCCTCAGCGCCGAGCCTCCCCCCCAACAGAGCCCAGAGGTTCTCCCTCCGGTGGCCTCCCTCCTACTGATCCCAAAACAGCTGGCTGTTTTCCCAGGCCTCAGGGCAAGAGGGAGCGGATTCCCCGGGTCAAGTGCCCATTACTTGTTTTATGGTTGTTGGCCAGATTTGCCACCCAGATTCGTGTTTAGAATTTCTTCATTCCAATTACATTATTTGTAGCTTGTTGATTATTATTTTTTTAAATGTCTTGAGCTGCTTCGATTCAAAGTTCAACGTTGCTGGAACTGAAGTATTTGAGACGGAGCTGCCATTTTAGTTAAAAGGTCAACGTAGAAGACTGACCATAGAATCCCAGGGCTGGAAGGGACCTTGGAGATCTTCTAGTCCAACCCCCTTCCCAAGACAAGGAGTCCTTTCCCCATCCCGGTCAAATGGCTGTGCAGTCTATTTTTAAAAATCTCCACTGACAAAACAGCCATAACTCTGGGAGGCCCCATATATCCCATTGCTTAATCCTTCTCGTCGTCAGGAAGTCCCTCCTCGTTCCCCTAGAAAAAAAGATCTCATGGACTCCTAGGGCTGGAAGGGGCCTCAGAGGTCTTGTAGTCCAGCCCCACTCAGGGCAAGAGATCTTCTACCATCCAGGTCAAAACGGTTGTCCAGGATATTTTTGAAAACCTCCCGTGATGGAGCATCTACAACTCCAGGAGGGAAACTAGTTCATTGACTAATTGTTCTCATCGTCAGAAAATTCCCGACTGGATCTCCCTCTAACTAGCGAAGGCCTGGCGGTGGAGGCTTCTTCCCCTGAGCTTGTGGGCTGGTTTCAAATCAACCACACAACCAACCAGCAAACGGCTCTCAACCAACCCGTGCACCCCCCACCAGCCCCTCCCCCCTATGACCCACCCCTGCCGTGCCCCACCCAGCCCCTCCGGAAGACCCTCACCTGCTGTGACCCCCCTCCCATCACAAGACCTGCCGACGCCCCCCCAAAGCCCTCCTAAGACCTAAGCAGAAGGCACGGGGGCCTCCTAAACTCTGTGGAAGGAAGATGTTACCTAGTTCTGGTAGCAAAGTGTCCGGGAACCAACCCACGAGCTCGGAGAACAAACCTCCGCCCCCATCCTACCCCCGAGTTACAGATATTGGCCAAAGCTCTCTCTTTGACCCACTTAGTGACAGCCTCCAATGGCCCCAGCCCCAGATTCCCACCCCTGAGCCGAGGTGGCGCAGTGGTTAAATGCAGCACTGCAGGCTACTGCTAGATCAGCAGTTCAGCGGTTCAAATCTCACCGGCTCAAGGTTGGCTCAGCCTTCCATCCTTCCGAGGTGGGTAAAATGAGGACCCAGACTGTGGGGGCAATATGCTGACTCTGTAAACCTCTTAGAGAGGGCTGAAAGCCATATGAAGCGGTATATAAGTCTACTGCTATTGCTATTACCCCTGGCCGACAGGGATCTCCGCTCTGGCTCAGGCGGCCTTGGGCAAAGACCACCTGGGGGGAGGGGGGGAAGCAGAGGGGCTGCCTTTGGGGAGAGCTTGTCTCTCCTGGGGGGCAGGGGAGGGGGAGGGGACCCGCCTGCCTGCCTGGGCCGATGGATCCCAGCTGCAGAAGCTGAACGGCTGCTTCCTCCTCCAGGGAAACATCAGCAGAGCCAGGCGGGGGGGTTAGACAAAGGAGCTCAGCCGCTGCCCGTTATCAGCCGAGCAGAAGCCCCAGCCGGACAAAGGAGAGCGCCAAAGGGCAGGGCCAGCTACTCCGCCATTACTCACGGTCTGCAAGCAGCCGTCTTAAATACAGGTCATCCTCGACTTACGACCCCAAATTTCTGTGGCTAGGTGGAAGGCTGCTTAAAGGAGTTTCGGCCCATTGGATGAGCTTCTGTGCCACAGTGGTTAATCATGGCATGTGTTAGGTTGGTGACACGGTCATTAAGTGAATCCGGCTTCCCCCATGGACTTTGCTTGTCAGAAGGTCACCAAAGGGGATCATGTGAAACCCCACCAGGACACTGCAACTGCCGTCATAAATATAAATAAGCGGCTGAATTTTGACTATGTGACCATGTGGATGCTGAAATGGTCGTAAGTGTGAAAATGGTCGTAAGTCACTTTTTTCAGTCCCATTGTAACTTTGAACGGTCACTAAATGAACTGTCGTAAGTAGAGGACTCCCTGTACTCGCCTTCAAGGGTTTCTAGGCAGCCCCACCTAGGAAGCCCCCATCGCCCCCCCCCGGCCCCCTTTCCCCCACCCTCCCTCCAGGCCCCTCCAGGCTTCCCCAGGTGGGGGAGGGGAGGGTGTGGTGGGGAGAATTCCAGATGTGCAAAGGATTTGGGACTGCCGATGTTTGTCTGCAGACAGACGCATCCTTGTCTCCCCCTTTGCAGATGGCTTCCTCCTACGGTGTCTCATGCGAGCAGATGCGCTGCTGGGCGCTGGAGGCGATTCGGCTTCCAAACATTCCAGGCTCAGCACTGGTCGCCCACCCGAGATTCCTCTCTTTCTCCTCCTTCCCTCCCTCCTTCTCTTCCTTCTCGCCTGCCTGCCATTTTATCATTCCCATCTCTCTCCCTCTCCTTCCTTCCTTCCATCCCTCATTCAAATTTTCCTTTCCTTCCTTCCTCCCTCGCCTCATTCCTATCTTCCTTCCTCCCTTCCCTTCTTTCCTTTCTTCCTTCCTCCCCTCATTCCCATCTTCCTTCCTTTTTTCCTTCCTTTACTTCTTTCTTTCCTTCCTCCCCTCATTCCTATCTTCCTTCCTTTTTTTCCTCCCTCCCTCCCCTCATTCCCATCTTCCTTCCTTATTTCCTTTCTTTCCTTCTTTCCTTCCTTCCTCCCTCCCCTCATTCCTATCTTCCTTCCTCCCTCCCTTCCCTTCTTTCCTTCCTTCCTTCCTCCCCTCATTCCCATCTTCCTTCCTTTTTTTCTTTCCTTTCCTCCCTCCCTCCCCTCATTCCCATCTTACTTCCTTCTTTCCTTTCCTTCTTTCCTTTCTTCCTCCCTCCCTTCATTCCTATCTTCCTTCCTTCCTCCCTTCCTTCCTTTCTTCCTTCCTCCCCTCATTCCCATCTTCCTTCCTTATTTCCTTCCTTTCCTCCCTCCCCTCATTCCCATCTTCCATCTCTATTTCCTTTCCTTCTTTCCTTTCTGCCTCCCTCCCTCCCCTCATTCCTATCTTCCTTCCTTATTTCCTTCTTGCCTGACACTTTTTCATTCCCATCTTCTTCCTCCCTTCCCTCCTTCCCATCTAAATCCTTCCCCCTTCCTCTCCTCTTGGGACCCTTTCTAAGAAGAGGATCCCCGGGGGAACCACAGCTGGAGCCAGCTTGCCCACAGGAGGGCCCTCCCCCCAGCCCCCTCCCCCTCCGAGCACTCCGGCCTCCCCCTCCAAGCCTCCTCTGGGCAGCCTTTCCAGCAGCCTCTTAAATATTTCAGCACTGCTGTTCTCCGCCGTCTCTCCACTCCTTCAGCCGCTTTCAGAATGAGAGGCTTCCTTTGTTCCCCAGGACCTCCCTTGCTGCGGCTCATCCTCACTTCTTCCTTAGCCTTCTGCTAATCATTTCATAAGGTGGCAATTCACACAACAAGCCTCACCTGATTGTTGAATTAACCCATTTTCAGGGTTACCCTGAAAAAGTGCATCAATCCAACAGCCAATATTGGTCTTGTATGATCAGCCACAAAAGATGGAATCAAGGTTAACATTTTGATGTATCTTGTCTTTTTATTTACATTGAGAGAATCTGCACCAAAGACAAATTCCCTGTGTGTCACTTCTCTTCTCTCTTCTCTTTTCTCTTCTCCTCTTCTCTTCTCTCTTCTGTTCCGTTCTCTTCCATTTCCTTCCCTTCCATTGGATTCCGTTCCATTCCATTCTAATATTGTATGCCACCCAGAATCACCTTGCAGTGAAAATGGGTGGCAGAGAAATGGAATAAACAAACATTGACTAGGCTTAGCATGCTTAGAAGGTCAACTAAGATCAGGAGGAGTCTTCAGGATAAATTGTCGGGGGAATGGTTAAGGGAAACTAGGTAGGTGTAGTCTTAACAGAGAGAAGAATCCGAGGTGGCATGACAGCCGTCTGCCAGTACTTGGGAGGCTGCCACAGAGAAGAGGGGGGTCCACCTATTCTCCAAAACACCTGGAGGCAGGACAAGAAGCAACGGGCGGAAGCTTAACGGAAGAGAGATCCAACCTAGAACTAAGGAGAAAGTTCCCAACAATGTGAACAATCAAGCAGTGGAACAGCTTCCCTCCAGAAATTGTGGGGGCTCCAATGCTGGAGGATGTCAGGAAGAGATTGCACAGCCATTTGTCTGGAATAGTAGAGGGCCTTCTGCTGGAGTAGGGGGTTGGACTGGAAGACCTCCAAGGCCCCTTCCAATTCTGTTATTTTGTTAAGACTAGGATGGTCCTGTGATGGCCGACCTGTGCTCCTTGCTCAGCCACCGAATACATGCTGGCTGGGGAATGCTGGGAGTTGAAGTCCGGACATCTTCAAGTTGCCAAGGTTGAGAAACACTGCACTAAGTGAACTGTTGCAAGTCAAGAACTATTCTCAGGTCTGAAAGGACAGCTCCATTCACACAATACACTCCCCAGATTCAGGCCGTTGGGTAGCTCGGCTTAAACTTCCACCTCTTTGGGGGACACTTTCTCTCTGCTTCCTTCGCTGATAGCTCACTGCAAAATGTGCCTCCTAGAAACCAGATTAATTCGGTAGCCAGAAGAAGGTGGACGTGGGAGGAGAGCCACAGGATCCGAGAAGGAACTTGGAGCATTTCCAGCGCTTGATCTAAGCTCAGAAAAACAAGGGACGGAAGACAGCCTCACCACCAGATGGATTTGTAACTGGCCGACAAACCGGGTTCAACGAGGAGTCCTTAATGGTGCTACATCCACATGGAGGGAAGTAAGCAGTGAGGTAATACAAGGTTACGTCCTAGGCCCAGGACTCCTCAATAGCTTCATGAATGACTTAGATGAGGGAGCAGAAGGGGAACAACCCATTCAATTTGCAGGTGAGACTAAGCTGGCAGGAGCAGCCAACACCCCCAGAAGACGAAGCTCAGGATCCAGAGAGATCTTGACAGACTTGAACAATGGACTTTATCCCACAACAGGACATTGAATGTGGAGAAAAGTTTTATACCCGGGCAGGAAAAACACCAAAGGGACCAGCACAGATGAGGCGAAACCTGCCCTCAAAAACTGGAACTGTGAAGAGGGACCTTGGAAGTCCTAGTGGACGATCCCTTAAACGGGAGCCAACGGGGTGCAGCAGCAGCGGCCAAATAAGTGGATACAATCCTTGGACTTCATCGAAACGTCGCCAAGACATCTCCAATTTTACGCGGGAGAAAACCCGAATAACTAGAGACCTACATACTAACACCCTCAAAAACCTCAGAAAACAAATCCTTGGTTATATATACAGGGACATTGAATCAAACTCAAGTGAAGTATTAGTTCCGTTTTATAAATCCTTAGTCAGGCCACACCTTCTGCATCCGGTTTTGGTCACCAGATTACAAAAAAGATATGGAGGCTTTGGAAAAAGTGCAGAGAAGAGGAACGAAGGTGATTAGAGGCCTGGAGACTAAAACAGAGGAAGCAGGATTTGGGTCTGGCCAGTCTAGAGAAAAGAAGGACTAGGGGGGACATGATAGCAGCGTTCCGATATTTGAGGGGCTGCCCCAAGAAAGAGGGGCTCCACCTATTCTCCAAGCACCAGAAGGCAGGACAAGAAACAATGGATGGAAACTCATCAAGGAGAGCAGAAATGTGGAGTTAAGGAGAAACCTCCTAAGAGTGAGGACAATTAACCAGTGGAACAGCTGGCCACAAAAGTTACGGGATGGAGTCTTTTAAGAGAAGACTGGAGAGAAATGTGTGTGGAAGGGCATAGAATCGGCTCCTTGAGCCGGGGGCTGGACTAGAAGACCTCCAAGGTCGCCTCCAGCTCTATTCTGATTCTGGTTTAGAAATTGAGACCCAGCCCTTGCCTCGCCCCTTCCTTTCCCAGCCTGATCTTCCTGCTGTCAGAATAATGGGAGACGTCTTGATTTTCATGGAGAAGAACTGGGGCAAGGAGAGAAATGCGCAGTGCTGCTACTAATCAGGTTGCAAACTTCAACAAATTAAAGTGGGTGGTTTTTTTATCTATCGACTTTAGTAATTTTGTGAAAGTTGTATTCCTATAGTCCTTAGTGCTCTCTGAGTTGGAGGCTTCCTTGCAGATGTTTCATGACCCAACTAGGTAATGTCATCAGTGCTAGAAGGGAGGAGGAGGAGGAGGGAGAAGGGAGGAGGAGAAGAGGAGGAGGAGGAGGAGGAGGAGGAGGAGAAAGAGAAAGAGAAAGAGAAAGAGAAAGAGAAGGAGGATTGTGGGGTCCTTGGTGCTCTCTGAGTTGGAGGCTTGCTTGCAGGCGTTTCATGACCCAACTAGGTAACGTCATCAATGCTAGAAGGGAGTGGTGTTTGCAAAGAGGAGGAGGAGGAGGAGGAGGAGGAGGAGGAGGAGGGCCACGGGTTTCTTGGTGCTCTCTGAGCTTGGTTGTTTTCTTGCAGATGTTTTATGACCCAACTCGGGAACCTCAGCAGCAGGACTGGGTCCCAACAGATGAGCCTGTTTCATTAAGGGGACCGAGACCCTCCCTCTGCCTGGCCTGATTCTTCCAAAAGGGCAGAGAAGCCAAAGAGAAAGGTTGGCAAAGCAATTGACCTCCACTGGATTTGCCTTTCTCACATCTGTTCACATAAACTGCCCCCCCCCTCCCCACCGGAAAGCACTCTGACTTCTGCATCCCTCGCCTCGGGAGGGAGATCGTTCAGCATTTCCCGGCAAGGATCCAAAGCTTACTCCGAGGTGGACTGGATCCAGCTGCCATTAAGCCAGATCCTCCAGGTTTAATTTAGGGAGCTTTCCTCTCCGCTTCTGCTCTAATGCGATGCACCCCCTTCAAACAGACCTCAACCTCCCCGCTGCATTCTGGGAAATGATTCTTTTGTGCACAAATGGTTTGCAACGTCCCCCCCCCCCCCCAGGCTCTCTTCCCTGGGGAATCTTTCCAAGCTGCAGAATTTGCAATGCTCGTCTTCCTCCGAAGGAAGAGGTCTGACAGGCATTTTTCATTTATTGCACCGTCTGACCCCCAACTCCACTACATGCTGACCACTGGCCTGCAAGGAAGAGCTCGTTGGACACATCAGGGTCCAGATGACCAGACGTCCAGTGGTATCCAAAGTCACTGACAGATCAAGGAGCACATGGATGGCTGCCTCCCTCCTGCCCAGCTCTCCCAAGCATGCAGATAAAATGCAATACAATAGCAGAGTTGGAAGGGACCTTGGAGGCCTTCTAGTCCAACCCCCTGCCTAGGCGGGAAACCCTATACCGTTGGGTCCAGATCATCTGTTTCCTGCAAGATCTCCTGTCCAACCACTTTCTGGATCAACTTCCCACCAAAGAGAAAAAGATTGGAGCTGGACAATAATTACCCGAAATGGAGGAGGGATCCAGTGATGTCAGGCTCAAAGGATCAGCACCTTACCTGGAGTTGCAGTTCCACAGATTTATTGCTCAAGAATAGTCAATTAACAGTTTGCAGTGAATAGTCTTTGTACCATGGTTAATGGGTTTTAAGAGGGGCTGGACATCTATGGAGATTCTCTGTCATCCAGGGTGTCTGCAAGGGACATAAATCCTTCCACCCCCCACCCCCCCACCATCCAGTCAGAGCTGAAGAAGCTTCTCATACAAGAAGCAAATATCTTCAAAGAAAAGGCAGAAAGCCCAGCTGCCTCCTGGGACAGGAAGGCTTCGATTTAGACTGTTTGTGGCTATGTGAGGATTCTAAGCTGAGGACGCACTTAACTCCATCCCCAACTTTGCCTGCTGTTCTCCAACAAGTAACCGGTTAACAGAGTTGGAAGGGACCTTGTAGGTCCTATAGTTGAACCCGCTGCCCGACCAGGAGACCCTACATCAGGGGTGTCAAACTCAAGGCCCACGGTGCCACTGAAAATGGAGCTGGGGAATGCCACACCCAGGCTCCGTTTTTTCTGGCAGAGGGTTACAGGAGGTCAAGGCAGCTGAAAACGGAGCTCGGGAGCCCATTTAGCTGGCAGAGAGCCATATGAGAGCCAATTTGGAGTCATAGTGAAAGCATCTGCCTAGAAACTGGATGACTGGTGAATTCACCAACTGGGTGACCTTGGGCCGGTCACTTTCTCTCAGGCCCTAGGAAGGAGGCAATGGAAAACCACCTCTGAACAACAACAGAGTAAGAGAGTTGGAAGGGACCTTGGAGGTCTTCTAGTCCAACCCCCTGCTCAGGCAGGAGACCCTATACCATTTCAGACAAACGGCTGCCCGATCTCTTGCCGATTAACAGAATTGGAAGAGACCTTGTAGGTCACCTAGTCCAACCCCCGCCCAAGCAGAAGACCCCACCCCATTTCTGACAGATGCCACTTTGGTCTCTTCTTGAAAGCTTCCAGGGATGAAGCTCCCATTAGCCATGCCCAGTTCCTGTAACTGTTCATTGAATGTTTTAGCCTCCAGTCCCCTAACCCTCTTTGTTCTTCCTCTCTGCACGCTTTCTAGAGTCTCAACATCTCTTTTATAATGTGGTGACCAAAGTGAACGCAATATTCTAGGTGTAGCCTTACCAGGGCTTTATAGAATGGTATTAGCACCTCCCTTGATCTTGATTGTATCCCTCTGTTAATGCAACTTAGAATTGTCTAGGCTTTTGAGGCTGCCACCACACACGGCTGTCTCCTATTGGGAAGGTTGTACCCCTGCCCCATTAAGGACCCCAGCACCACCCCTTCCTGAAAGAGGCAGGCACCATCACAGGTGGCTTCACACCACAGGTGGGTTGATCCTGATTCGGTCCGGATCGGGAGAGCCAGTAGTCGCGGCGGTGGGAGGCTCTGCCTATCTGCCCGGTTGCGTCTGTGCATGTGCCGAAGTGTTGTGCGTGCACAGGAGCGCACCCAAATGGTTATAGTAAAAAAAAAAAAAAAGCAACCCACCACTGCTTCACATGCAGCCTAGGAAGAGCCTGGATCTTACAGGCAGGTGGATGGAAGAATATCGCAGAATAATTTGTGCAAAACCAAAACTTGGAATGTTGCATCCAGTTTTGGTCACCGCAATGTAAAAAAAAGATGCCGAGACTCTAGAACAGGGGTGTCCAAACTTGGGAACTTTAAGACGTGTGGACTTCAACTCCCAGAATTCCCCAGCTGGGGAATTCTGGGAGTTGAAGTCCACACCTCTTAAAGTTCCCAAGTTTGGACACCCCTGTTCTAGAAAGTAGTGCAGAGAAGAGCCGCAAAGAGGAAGAGGGGGATGGAGGCTTGTCCGGGAATTGCACAGCAGGTGGAGTCAGAGACCCTGATGCAAACTTGTAGTTTTATATAAATAAATATATTTAAAAATACATCAAACAAGATAGGCAAACAGGAGCATCATGAGGTAAATCACAGAGCACAAAAGAAGAAAAAGGCGGGGAAAAAGGGAAGCCCCCCCCCTTCCACACCTACAGCAACCAATCACAGCGCAGATTGCCTCACACCGGAGCCATCAATCAACCACAAGGGTGTGTTCTGGCTCACTGCAGAATCCCAGGGATCCAGCTACCAAATTTTAATACCTTAACAAGGCTAAAACTTACAAAGGAAGGTTGCAGGAACTGGGGATGTCTAGTTTAAGGGAAAGAAGGACTAGGGGAGACACGATAGCAGTCTTCCAATATCCCAGGGGCTGCCCCCAAAGAAGAGGGAGTCAAGCTTTCCTCCAAGGCAGCTGAAGGCAGAACAAGTAGCAATGGGTGGAAACTAATCCAGGAGAGAAGCAAGCTACAACTTTCCTGCCAGTTAGAAGAATTAACTTAATTAATCATTTGTCTGAAATGGTATAGGGTCTCCTGCCTGAGAGCAGGGGGTTGGACTAGAAGACCTCCAAGGTCCCTTCCAACTCTGTTATTCTGACTCGTCCTTGATTTTATCTACCAGAAGACATGAATACTCTTCCCCGTGACTCCCTCAGTTGGAATAGCCATCCTAGGCCACGACACAGAAGTAATGAATTTATGCCACCTTTATCAGTAGGAGCGAATCTGGCCCGTGTTCCGTTACATTCGCTGCATAGCAATAGCAATAGCAGTTAGACTTATATACCGCTTCCTAGGGCTTTCAGCCCTCTCTAAGCGGTTTACAGAGTCAGCATATTGCCCCCAACAATCTGGGTCCTCATTTCACCCACCTCGGAAGGATGGAAGGCTGAGTCAACCTTCAGCCGGTGAGATTAGAACCGCTGAACTGCAGATAACAGTCAGCTGTAGTGGCCTTCAGTACTGCACCCTAACCACTGCGCCACCTTGGCTCCCTGAGGGTTAAAAAGTGCTTAGAACAGGGGAGACCCAACAAACTTCTTCATTTTTTCCAGAAACTTGCCCTTAAAACTGATGAAGACTAACTGTCCTCCAAGGGGCCGTAAAATGTATCTTTTCAATCTGCAGCCAATTTGTCAAGAATTGTCCAAAGTGGATGATTGATGCTGGGTATCTGGTTAGCATATTCCTGGTTCCCTGGAAGGATCAGAAGCAGGAAGGGCTATTTCCCACGGTTCAGCTTCCTTAATTGGGCTGGCTTCCCAACTGGAATTATTCATCACATAATAAGCTACTATTTGCTTAATTGTAGTTTACTAAATTATAATCGGCTCGATTTCACATAACGTGCCAAATTCACGTTTCCCAAACTTGGCAATTTTAAGATATGCAGACTTCAACTCCCAGAATCCCCCAGCCCAGCAAATGTCATTACGTGGTTCATTCTGGCTGATTTTTCTTATATCTTTTGCCATTTATGTTCATTGTAGTAGTTCGTAATTAAATATGGCTAAAAGTAGGAGGAGTTGAGAGTCTCCAGAGAAGCTAAGGAGGTGTCTGCAGTATTCTCTTCCATAAAAACTCCAAACAAATTTGGATAGATTTCAGATAAATCCAGTACAATGGATCAGTGGTGAAATTCATTTTTTTTTTTTACTACAGGTCTGTGGGCGTGGCTCGGTGGGCGTGGCAGGGGAAGGATACTGCAAAATCTCCATTCCCTCCCCACTCTGGGGCCAGCCAGAGGTGGCATTTGCCGGTTCTCCGAACTACTCAAAAGTTTTTGCCACCGGTTCTCCAGAACCTGCTGGATTTCACCCCTGCAATGGATACGTTACACAATTTCAACCTGTTTTAAGAAACCCTTTCTATAAACCATTCTTTCTCTGACCTGGGTACTTGAGAGACCACCTACTGCCAATTACCTCCACTAGACCGATTAGATCCCACAGACTAGGCCTCCTCCGAATTCCATCCGCCGGCCAGTGTCGACTGGCGACTACCCGGAGGAGGGCCTTCTCTGTGGCTGCTCCGACCCTCTGGAACGAACTCCCCGTGGAGATTCGAACCCTCACCACCCTCCAGGCCTTCCGCAAAGCCCTTAAAACCTGGCTGTGCCGACAGGCCTGGGGCTAAAGATTCGCTGCCCCTATCTCGAATTGGTATGACTGTTGTGCTTTTTAACTATGTATAGTTTTGTGTTCTTGTTAAACTGTTTGTATCCCCCCTTCCCTTTTTGAGTTGTGAGCCGCCCTGAGTCCCCTTAGGGAAAAGGGCGGCATACAAATGAAATAAAACTCTAAACTCTAAACAGAATAACGTAGTTGGAAGGGACCTTGGAGGTCATCTAGCCCAACCCTTTGGCCAAGATCATAGGCCTGGAAGGGACCTTGGAGGTCTTCCAATCCAACCCCCTGCTCAAGCAGGAGACCTGGACCATTTGCCAAGGCCTTACAAGGTATTAAGACTTTACATGATCCTGATTCTATCGCCCTGTTAATGCAACCTAGCAGTGTGTTGGCTTTTTGGGCAGCTGCCGCACACGGCTGGCTCCTATTTAAGGGATGAAGTTCTGTCAGAAGCTGAAAGATATTAGAAAGACAACATTGTACTTTTGGGGTCCACAAAGGAACAAATGGACACATACCTTTCTTCCTTGGGACCCTAGAAAGAGCATCGGGGTGCAGACTCGGGAACCAGCTTGCCCCTCACCTCCAGAGGCCCCTTGGCTGCCGATTCAGCAGGGCGACAGAGGTGGGGCTCTGTGGGGCAGGATCCTGCCTTAACCCTCCATGCTGACTTTAGGGAAGGAGGAGGAGATTTTGCCTCTCTGCAAAAACACGGCCTTCGCAGTGCTTAAAAGGAGGAGGGGGAGAGGAGCATTATAGGCAGTCCTCGGCTTATGTCCACAATGGAGGCCGAAGTCTCTGTTGCTAAGCGAGACAGATGTTAAGTGAGTTTTGCCCCATTTTACACCCTTCCTTGCCACAGTTGTTAAGTGAATCACTGCAGTTGTTTGGTTAAGTGAATCTGGCATCCCCATTGGCTTGCCAGAAAGTCGCAAAACTGCGCCCGTCATGCCAGTTGCCAAGTGTCCGGATTTTGATCACGTGACCATGGGGATGCTGCAGCGGTCGTAAGTAGGAAAACCGACCATAACTTCAGTCACTAAACAAACAGTTGTAATTCAAGGAGTATCTGTAGTGACTTCCCTGCAATGAGCTGCTGGAGGTTTCAGGGGGAGGGATAGTTATGCTCCCTCTGAGGTTAGGGGAGTGGTCCTCTGTGGGCCCAGAGGAGGGTCTCTCTCTCTCTCTCTCTCCTCTCTCTCTTTATCACTCTTCTCTCCTTTCTCTTCTCTCTCTCTCTCTCTTCTCTCTCCTCTCTCTTTTTCTCTTCTCTCTCTCTTTCTCTCTTCTCTTCCTCTCTCCTCTCTCTCCTCTCTCTCTCTTTTTCTCTTCTCTCTCTCTTCTCTTCCTCTCTCTCTCTTCTCTCTCTTCTCTCGCTCTTTTTCTCTTCTCTCTCTTGTCTCTCTCTTCTCTCTCACTCTCTCTTTTTCTCTTCTCTCTCTCTTCTCTCCCTCTAAGCTCTCTCCCTCCCTCTCTTTATCTCTCTTCTCTTCTTCTCTCTCTCTCTTCTCTCTCTCTCTCTTCACTCTCCCCCCCCCTCCTAGGTTTCTGGGCCGCCCACTCCTACCTTCTACCATGGCCCGGGGTCACAGTGTGGGAAAGCACATCCAGTATTTTCGGCATCACCTCTGACAAGGAAGTCAAGACAATCCAACCTCTGAGCAGCTACTAACCAGATACCAACTAGAGCTGGATGGAGGAACCTCTATGCTGCTCTTGGTGGCTTCTCCCCCAAGAAGGGGCTTCGCCTGAGCGGGAGAGGGGCTTTGGCGGACCTTGGCTGGTTCTGAGGAAGGGGCTCCAGGGGCCTCCCGCACCGCCCTCCGCCTGGCAGATCCAAACAGCTTAGCGGCGCTTCAGATGCCCAAATACAGAGTGGCCTGGAAGGGCAGTTGGAGCCTCCAGGGAAGGCGCTGGTGGGGAGAGGGCCAATGCAGCCAGGTGGGCTGTGGCTGGGGGGAGACAGAGGGGGAAGGGGGTTTGGCAGGCCCAGGTGGGAGCAGAAAACGGGGTGGGGGGTCTCCCATCCGCCTCCCAGCGCTTCCTGCCTTCCACCCCCCCGCCGGTCCTTTTGCGCAGGAGGTCCCCGTGCAACGAGGGATCGCTCACCGGAGCAGACGGCGGACCCCTGTCGCCCTCCCGCGCGGCCGGCGGAGCAAGCAGAGGGCGGCCGGGCGCGCTTCTGCGGGCGCGCGCCAGCCGGACACGCGCTTCCGCCGCGATCCTCCGGGCCTTGCGGCGGCCTAAGGGGCCGGTGGGCGCAGGGGCTCGGCCGCCGCCGGGTCTCTCCCCGCGGCGGAAGGGCGCTCGGGGGAGGCCGGGGGAGAGAGGGGGGGGTGTCTGCCGGCGGCTGGGCTCCCCCGAGGGCTGCCGGCAGCGGCAGGGCGGCGGCGGCGCATGCGCTCTGGCGCCTCCCCTGCGAAGCGGCGAGGCAGGCGAGGGTCTGCGCGGCCAGTCCTACCTGCAGCACCGGCGGCGGCGGACAGCTCCTGGGCGCTCGGCCCGCCTTCCGCAGGTAACCCCTCCCTCCCGGCCGGCCGGCCCCGCCCCCGTGGCGCAGCTCCGGCCCCCGCCTCCCCCTCCCTCCCTCCCTCCCTCCCTTCCGCCTTGCGGGCGCCGCTTCTCATGCCCGGCGCCGGTGCTTCGCTTGCAGCCTCCGGAGTCGCGCTCAGAGCCTGCCGCGTGCAGCAGCCAGCAGGCGCCCCCGCCAGCCACGGAGCAGGGCGCTCGTCCCGGGACCGCCCAGGAGGACCCAGGCTGAAACTTCGCGGCAACTTCCCGGCGCCCCGCCATGGAGAGCAAAGGTAGGCGCGGGGGGACTGCCGCAGCGAGCCCGGCCCAGCCCCTCCGGGCCCCCGCACGCCGTTGCAGCAGCAGCCGCGGCGCCCGCTCGCCCTCGCCCCCGCAGCTGCGCCCGAGGAGGAGGCGGCGGCGGCGGAGGCGGCGGCAGGCCCGAGCCTTAGGCCCTTTCCGCGGACGGGAGCTGCGCGGCGGCCGGGCGGCGCAGGGCATCCGCGTCCCCGGTGGACCGCGCCGCTGCTGCATGCGGAAGGGAGCGCGGAGCGTCGGGGCAGCTCGACCGGCTGGGGCTCCCGAAGCCGCCCGTACTCTTGCTCCGGCTCCCGGCCGCGGGGGTCGAAGGGGCGTCCCAGCGCGCGAGTGGCCGGTCCGCCGAGTTGGCGGTGCTGAAATCCGCGCGGGGATCCCTGCCGGACGCGAAGGGCGCCTCCCGCCGTCTGAGCTGAAGGGGACGTGGGTGGACGTGACTCCCGAGTGACCCCCTCCAGCCCCTCGGTTGACCCGGCAGGAGCAGCCGGCGCGCCTCTCCCGCGGGGCCCGGCGCCTCGGACTTCCGTGCGGCGAAACCTGTGGACGTGGGAAAGGGAGCCGTGGAGCGGGGGCCCTTCCTCCCCTCGGGGCGCCCGGGACGGCGAAGGGGGTCCGAGGCCGAGCGCAGGCCCGGGGAGGTGCGCGCTGTCCCGCGGCGGCGGCGGGGAGGTTTCCCGGGGACACGGAAGCTCCCGCGGGGCTGTTGGCGGGCCGGCCGGCCGGCGTGTCCCCCGCCGCGTGGCGATGTTGCCGGCTGCCCTTTAATAGGGGAGCCGGGAGTGGAGCGGCATAATAATAGCCCGCGATCTGCACAGTCACGATTCCGGCTGCGTGGATCTCCGGACCTGGGCAGGGAAAGGGCCAGCCGGGCAGGTGCGGGGCGCCAAACAGGGCCAGTGGGCGATCCCGGGCCGCCCCAGCCGAGTGCTTCGGCCGCCTGGCTGGGCGCAGTGAAAGCCCCGCGGACCCTTTGGGGCACGCTGTGGGGTCCGCTGGGGAGAAGGCGCGAGGGAAGGTTTGCGTGGGGAGCCCCTGAGGAGCCAGGCTGGAGCAAGGGAACCTTCAGGGAACGGGTCTCCAAGGGGGGGGAGGCTCCCTCTGTGCCTGAGGGGCTTGCAACCCCTTCTGGTTTGGGGAGGATCTGTGGGAGATGGTTGGGCTCTCCACAATCCACCATCCGGTTAGTCTTTGGTGGTCCTGCATTCATATAAGAACAGCCCCCCCCAGGCCAAACTTGTCTCCCAAAGTGGCCGGTCAGCGGACCCTACGCCAACTTCCAATCTCCTGGGACTGGGGGGGGGGTGTGTTCTTGTGCCCCGTGCTAGAAAACAACAGCCTTGGTATTTCTCTTGGCTCCTGACTGTTCCGACAGGCCTGGGGCTAAAGAGCTTTTGCCCCCCTCCTCGAATGGTATGGTTGTTGTGTGTTTTAATTGTGTATTGTTATGTTCGTCTTTTTATCCCCCTGTCTGTACCCCCTTCCCTGACTGAATTGTGAGCCGCCCTGAGTCCCCTTCAGGGAAAAGGGCGGCATATAAATGAAATCAATCCAATCCAATCCTTTCCAGCTTCTCTAAATACTCCCAGTATTCCCTGGCATTGGGGAAGCTTCTTCCTTGCCCCACCCAGGACTGATACCCCTTGACCGACCCTCCCCCTTCCTTCTGGTCCACAAAAGCCTCCCAAACTGAAGAGCCTTTTCCAAACTGCCCTGACAATTTTGGTTGCCCTCAACTGTCAGTTACTCCCAGCTGTCTCTCTCTGCAGCCATGAGGACTAGTAACCAGGCAGAGCAGCAATTCACCCGCATGGCCAAGAGCCAGCCCCTGTCTTCTGGACATCCAGGCCCTTGTTCAAGCCTCGGATCCAGGCCAGCTGAGGTGCAGCCTCAAATTCCCCCGCTTGTCCTTCTATAAACAGTTCAGGAAGTCTCTCCCCCCCCCCACATTCTCACCAATATCCCAAAACTCGCCTTAGCTGCAAAGTTCCTTATTGCGGAGGTTGGGGGGGGGCAGGGGCAGCCCTGAGGCCTGGGACCCTCCTGGCATTCTTCCATAGTGAGAAACTTTGCCCTAGGAGTTCTTCCCTCCGTTCCCCACCGACCTATGGAGAATGGCTGTTCAGGGCCTCCCTGGGGAGTTGCATGCTAACTGCACTCCCCCCCACCCACCCCAGAGACCAGGATTTGACCGTGGACTGGCCTAGTTTGTCCGAGGCACAGAGGGGGCCGATTTGGGGGCACTTTCCTTCTCTGAGTGCAGCTTATCAGAGCCTTAAAAGGAAGGATTGTCCCAGCCTGCCTTCTGCTTCTCTGTGTTCATCCCCTTGGATTTTCAGCATCTCAGGAGCAGGGCTGAATCTGAAGGGTCACTTCAGAGCAGGAGGGGCGTTTTGGGGTGGGAGGGGTTGTTTTCTATCAATTGACCCTCCCTGGTGGTCCAGAAGGGTGAATGGCAGGAGCTTCAGAAGTTTTTCAGTGGGTAACCTGCACCCAGAAACCAGAATAAGGGAGTTGGCAGGGACCTTGATGGTCTTCTAGTCCAGTGTTTTTCAACCTTGGCAATTTGAAGATGTCCGGACTTCAACTCCCAGAATCCCCCAGCCAGCATTCGCTGGCTGGGGAATTCTGGGAGTTGAAGTCCGGACATCTTCAAATTGCCAAGGTTGAAAAACACTGTATCTAGTCCAACCCCCTGCTCAAGCCAGGGGACCCCCCCATACCAGACAAGTAACTGTCCAGTCTCTTCTTAAAAGCCTCCAGTGGAAGGAGAAAAGAAAGGAGGGAAGGAAGGAGGGAATGTAGGAGAAAAGGAAGGGGGGGAAGGAAGGAGGAAAGGAAGGGGGAAAGGAAGGAGAGAAGGAGAAAAGAAAGGAGGGAAGGAAGGAAGGAGGGAAGGGGAAGGAGGGAAGGAGAGAAGGGGAAGGAGGGAGGGAAGGAAGGGGAGTAGGAGAGAAGAAACGAGGGAAGGAAAGAGGGAGGGAGGGAGGGAAGAAGAAGTAGGACCGTTGTAAGATAAGATGGATCTATGGGATGGTAAGAAAGCAATCTTCAAGTATATTGTCAACTGTAGGGAAAAATTGTTATAAATACATATTATTAATAACAGTTATGAGATCATATAATTGTGAATGTATATATGAAATTGATAAAAAAAATAAAAAAATAAAATAAAAGCCTCCAGTGACGGAGCACCCGCTCCTTCTGGGGTGGGGGGCAGCTTCCTAGGCCAGCCTCTTCCCCGGAGGCCCCAAAGTGGGAAGTTTCGGTCAGGGCCATTCCACAAACCCTTTGAAAGAGACGGGAAGAGATGGGAGGGAAGTGAGGCGCTTTATTTGGGGAGTGCAGGGTGCAGCGACAGGCGGGGGGGGGGAGGGGGCCCAGGAGGCAAGGCTTGGGAGGTGAGTGGCATGCAAGGTCACCCCTCCCCTTCCCCCCCCGCACTTGCTGGGTGTCCTCCCAACCCCAGGAGCCCCAGATCTCCTGACACTCTTCAGCTGAGTCTGACGCCCTTCAGCAGCCTTTGCTGGCCTGTCAGAAACGGTGACTTCCACCTGCCCTTCCTGAGGCCTCAGTTGACCAGAGCCCTTGGTGGTCATGCCAAGATCAAGGGAGGCCCTCTGGTTTCTGCTGAGGCACAGCTGGAGGCTGAGGATCTTCCCGGCTCTGCCTAAATTCCTGCCGAAAAAGGAATTTAGAGGGTGACTTTTCTTTACCTTCAGAAACTCCTCCGAGGCCTTTTTGGTCACCGGAGCTGCCTTCCACCAGCTTCTTAATCTGGTGGCTTCACGGTGGGTAGAAACACGCGCTCCACCAACCGCCCGGAGTTTGTACAGGGCACTTAATCTGATTATTGGGCAGGATCTGAGCTGAGAAGAAGTAGACAGGCTCAGCCACTGTAACGTTCCCGTGGTTCGCCCATGAGACCAGTGTTGAGAAAAGACAGGAGACAACCTTTCTCGGGATGGAGCGACCCAGATTGGGGGTCTGAGAGCCCCTTTTGTTGAGATAGGACAAAGGCAGGAGGAGCAATAGCATGTGGTTAAAAACAGCCTGTAAAAGTACAATTTCTAATCTACTGCTCAGTCTATATATGGTCAAATCCTGGATGTCATTGGTAGGGCACATCTCAGAATGTTATGTTATGCACTATCAGGATGTTATGGCGTTTTAGGAGTTTGTTTTCTCCTGTGTGGTTCAGCATGGCTCTGCATGCCCTAGTATGGGGGGACACACACCTACACAAGGAACTATATTACAACAAGCCACAACCATGTAGCCAAGTCTGACAGCCCTGATTTTGTGATGCCGGTGTCTGCAACCACTGATCTCCCCCTGATCTGATTAGATAATGTGGATATTGATTTATCAGCACAAATACAACACAAATGTAACAAAAGGCAACAGTAAAAATATTGGGTTTCTGTCTGGATGGTCTCTTGTGACCAGCCGATAGACAGAGAATGGAAGCAGTGAGCTTCCTCCCATATTTGGGCATACCGGGGGTTGTGACACTAAATACATACCTATTTCCCTGGCTCAGCTGATAAAGGAGGAGAACCTTGTGGCTTAGTGGTTAACACATCTGCCTAATATGTAATACAGCCCAGGTTCGAATCCCAGTAAGGGGATGGCTAGCTGATGAGAGCTAAATAGCTTGAAATAGATCTATACTAGTCTCCCTTTATTTATTTATCAGCACAAATACAACATATATATGCCTTGCCTTTATTACTTTGTGGAGTTTTCAGTGCTCTCTGAGCTTAGTTGTTTCCTTGCAGACGTTTCATGACCCAAGTAGGTTACACCATCAGTTGTAGAAAGGAGTGGGCTTTGTGGAGGAGGAGGAGGATGACTGGGGGGGGAGGGCGTTCTCTGAGGCTGGTTGCTTTTTGCTTTCTTGCAGATGTTTAATTACACAGCTAAGTAGCATGATCAATGTTCGAAGGGTTTGTGGAGAGGAAGAGGAGGACTCTCGGAGGGTCCTTCGTGTTTTCTGAGCTTGGTTGCTTTCCTGCAGACGTTTCATTGCCCAACTAAGGAATATCATCAGTGCTAGAAAGGGAGGATAGTTTATAGATATGAGGAGGAGGAGGAGAAAAGGAGACAGGCAGATAATGACTGTGGTCCTTGGTGCTCTCCGAGTTTGATGGTTTTCTTACAGATATTTAATTACCCAACTAGATAACATCATTAGTGCTAAAACCGAGGGGGATTGTAGGGGGGGGAGGAGGAGGAGGAGGAGGAGGAGGAGGAGGAGGAGGAGGAATAGGTGCTTGCTGACCTTGGTGGTTCTCTTGCAGACGTTTCATTACCCAATTAGGTTACATGAACAGTGTAGAAGAGGGGAGGGACAATTCATAGTTTGGGTATTGAGAGCCCCAGTTCTCCCTCTCCTGGACCATTTGGCATGGGGTGGCCCTTAGTGACAGCAGGGGTTTTCAAGTATGGGAGACGCAGGTCCTTCTTCTGGGTCTCAAGCACGGAAGCTCCCTGGGGGGCTTTGAGCCAGGCCCAGCGCCTCCCCCTCAGGAAAAGCTCCTTCATGGGTTGCTGTTATGGAGGCCAAGGGAGCTGAGAGCCTTCCTTCCAGAATGGGCCGGGATGTCATCCCTGGCATTGTTCACTGTGGTTGTGCACAGGCAGCCCCTGTTGAAAACCCAGAGTGGGTGTGGTGGGCTGGAAGAGAAGACTGGGCTTTGGTAGCAGATCCAGGAAAGACGAAGGCTCCCCCGTTGAAGCCTGGGACATCCAGAGCTGCCATGTGAGTTGACTCCTCTCTGGCTCCCCTCAGAGTCTGCCTGCTCCAGAAACCATCAGCTGAAGGGGAGAGGGCACCTCCTGGCCCATGGCAGGAGAGACAAGGTCACCAGCTCCTCACCCAGGAGCCCTGCCAATCTCTCTTGCCAGCCGGCTCTCTGCCATCTGCCCTCATTCACTGTAACTCTCACCCTCTGGTCATCAAGAAAAGCCAAGAGGCTTGATGAGGAGACACAACTGGATGATTCTTCGGCTAGAGCTGGGGGGTCTCCAAATTTGGCCACTAACAGTTGTGGACTTCAACTCCCAGAATTCATCAGCCAGCTGGGGAATTCTGGGAGTTGAAGTCCACAAGTCTCAAAGTGGCCACGTTTGGAGACCTCTGGGCTAGAGGATTGTTAGGTGTCTGGGGGAAAAAAACGGCTTCCGGTTTGGGTGTTGTCTGTGAGGAGGAGTTTTTTTTTAATGTCTTTTAGTATATTTTATTTTCATTTTCATACACAGGAGGAGGTTTTTTTTAACAGCTCCGGACCCTTGGCTGCGTTAAGCTGTCTAAACAGCATCCATCAACTGTTTGACAGTTTGATTACCTCTCCTTCGGGCATAGGAGGCGAGGTGGCGCAGTGGTTAGAGAGCAGTACTGCAGGCTACTTCAGCTGATTGCTAGTTCGGCAGTTCGGCTGTTCAAATCTCACCGGCCCAGGGTTGACTCAGCCTTCCATCCTTCCGAGGTGGGTGAAATGAGGACCCAGACTGTGGGGGCGATATGCTGACTCTGTAAACTGCTTAGAGAGGGCTGAAAGCCCTATGAAGGGGTATATAAGTCTAACTGCTATTGCTATTGCTATAGGAGGAGAGGTGAGAAAGCTGTGTTTGGGAGGTGCTCCATTCAACCCCCCCCCGAACATAAATCTGGGGGTGGAAGCTGTGAGCCGCCCTGTAACGCAGTGAATTCTCCGCGCCAAGGACTTTTTTCTGCCTCTTTGCAGAACGAAAAGTAGGAATTTTAATGTTGGTCACTTATATTACAAGAATCTCACCAGGGGTTCTGAGACGGCACTCTTGAGGAATGGCCAATTCAGAGCTAGCGGTTTGACCTAGCGGAATAACAGAATTGGAAGGGACCTTATAGGTCTTCTAGTCAACCTCCTGCTCAAGCAGGAAATCCATATGGCTGTCCAGTCTCTTCTTAAAAACCTCCAGTGATGGAGCATCTGCTGGTTAATTGTTCTCACTCTCAGGAAGTTTCTCCTTAGTTCCATGTTGCTTCTTCTCTTCGATAAGTTTCCATCAATCACTTATTTTCCTTTGTTGCTTTAGAGCAGTGGTTCCCAAACTTGGCAACTTTAAGACTTGTGGACTTCAACTCCCAGAATTCTCCAGCCAGCTCTGCTGGCTGGAGAATTCTGGGAGCTGAAGTCCACAAGTCTTAAAGTTGCCAAGTTTGGGAACCACTGCTTTTGAGAATAGCTTCACTCCCTCTTCTTTGGGGCAGCCCCTCAACTATTGGAAAACTGCTATCATGTGTCCCCCCACCCCAGTCCTTCTCTTCATTAGATTATACCAGTGGCTTTTTTTTTTGGCCATGCCCCACCTAAGCATGTCTGAATTTTATTCTGAAGTCTCCCCCCCTCCCTTGTGACATATAATTCTTACTTTATCCAAAAAGTGAACTCTATTCCCGCGGAGGAAGCCTAAAAGGCTATTAACTTGGTTTAAACAAGGTTCAAATGGCCCCCCCATTAAAAATTAAATTGCCCCTGTGGGGCCTAGGATCCACTTTGGGAAACCACTGGACTCCACGTACCCAGTTCCGGCAACCGTTCTTCGTATGTTTCGGCCTCCAGGCCTTGCTCCATCTGCCGGCTTCTTCTGATGTGGCTGGTGACTCTCTGGCCTCAGGAGTTCTGCAGGGAAATCGTTAGGGCCCCAGTGAGACTTTTCTTTCCAGATGGGCCTGAAAATCCACCAGGTGGACTAAGATCCTGGCTGAGATCCCCAAGGAATCCTTCCTTACATTAAATGTAAACATGTCCAAATCCTGCAACCGTTCTTCCTATGTTTTATCCTCCAGTCCCCTAATCCTCTTTGTTGCTCTTCTCTGCACTCTTTCTGGAGTCTCCACATCTTTTCTACATCGTGGCGACCAAAACTGGATGCAAATATTCCAAGTGTGGCCTTCCCAAGGCCTTATAAAGTGGTATTAGCTCATATCCCCCCCCTTTACACACTCCAATCTCTCTTGAATTCTCCAAGAGGAGCCCTCTCCCCTTCAGCTGGTGGTTCCAACACAGGGATTGAGCAGTGATGGTGTTCTGCAGCTCACAAAATGTCCAGTCGCACCCCGGCTTCCCTCTTCCACCCTCTTGCAGGCATTGAGATAATGAGGCACCCCATCCCTGTTCTAAGAGACTTGGGGGGGTGGGGGTGAGCCTTGAAGAGAAGCTGCTGGAGTTGGGCAAGAAGAAAAGGCCGCAAGACATCCCCTAGGCAGACCAGTAGGGGCCCATCTGATTAGCAGGGGGCTGGGCTAGATGACCTCTGAGGTCCCTTCCGAGTCTGACCTTGGATGACTGAGAATCTCCATAGACCTCTGTTGGTAGATTTATTTATGCATAATTGCTGATTTAGTGGCCTGGTGTGGGGAAAATAGAAGGAGGAAAGGAGCATTTGCTGCCTCAACCTACTTACAACAATAAAGGCAGGATACACATTAAAATATAAATAAAAAGGGTTAAAAAGGAGCTACTGGAAGCAGGGAGAGGAAGAATCCCCCCCATATCCATGATCTGAGGCGATCCATCACACAACAGACACTCGGGGGGCTCTGGTGGCCCCAGGAAGGTGGCTTTGAGGTTTTGAGGAAGTCGGCCTGGGATGGGAAAGTCAGAGAGAGGCTTTATGCAAAGGTCTCGTTCTGGAGAGCCACGAATGTGGGCTCTTTTAATGCTTCCTCTTCTCAAATGCCCAGTTTATCTGCCAGATTGTGGAAGAAGCTGTCAGGGGGTTGGGACTATGAAGGCGTAGAAATGGGGCTTTATTGGTGCTTCTGATGAGCTGGGCTGCCTTCAGGCCTCTCTGGAACAAGGAAGAGCGTGGCTGGGGCACCCTGGAAGGAGAGGATTTCTGGGGGGTTTGGACTGATGAGGCCTCAGGGTGAACTGGGAGAGACAGAGATGAACAATGGACTTTTAGGCCATCACCTAAAGTTAGTTGATCAACCATCCTCAACTGTTGAGTTCTTGGTAATCTCTGGGCTTGCTGGTTTCCTTGCAGACGTTTCATTGCCCAACTAGGGAACATCATCAGTGCTAGAAGAGGAGGGGGCTTGTGGAGGAGGAGGAGGAGAAAGGGGAGAGAAGACGAAGAGGAGGAGGACTGTGGGCTCCTTGGTAATCTCTGTGCTTGGTGGTTTCCTTGCAGGCGTTTCATGACCCAACTAGGGAACATCATCAGTGCTAGAAGAGGAGGGGGTTTGTGGGGGTTTGTGGAGGAGAAGGAGAAAGGGAGGAAGGAGAAGAGGGGACACAGAGGAGGAGGACTGGGGAGTCCTTGGTATTCTCTGAACTGGATTGTTTACTTGCAGGAGTCTCATGGCCCAACTAGGTAATATCATCAGTGCTAGAAGGGAGGAGGGTTTGCTCTCTCTCTCTCTCTAGCTGATGGCTTGCCCTGCCAGAGGTGGTGGGAGGGAATGGCCTTGGAGGGGTTTTGGGTGGGCTGTTTCCTGTGCTGGCTTCTTTGGTGGGTCCTTGACTGGGTATCGTTTATTTGTTGATGGTTGATCTGATGTTAATCTTAATTACCTCCAAGGCCACGCCCACCAACACTCACAAGACAAGCCACTAGATTAGAATACACATTGACAGCACCCCACCCCACCCCTTTCTAGCATTGATGACGTTACATAGTTGGGTTAGGAAACATCTGCAAGGAACCATCCAAGCTCGGAGAGCATCCAGGACCCCCCAGCTGAACCCAGAGCTTCAGATATTCTCCTTCATTGGAACTACCCGGTAAGCAGCCCTAGTGGCACAGTGGTTAGAGTGCAGTACTGCAGGCCCCTTCAGCTGACTGTTATCTGCAGTTCGGCGGTTCAAATCTCACCAGCTCAAGGTTGACTCAGCCTTCCATCCTTTCGAGGTGGGTGAAATGAGGACCCAGACTGTGGGGGGGGGGGGATATGCTGACTCTGTAAACCGCTTAGAGAGGGCTGAAAGTCTTAACTGCTATTGCTATTGCTTTGAGATGGGCTCCAGGGCTCCAGGGCAGGAAGTGGATGGATCCTTTTCCCCTTCCTCTTTGGATCTCCTGCCCTTCATCGTCGAGCCTTTCACAGGTTTAGGGGATAATTGGGTGGCCTCTTCCGTTCTCACAATAGCCAGGCCCTGCCGAGACGCAGCCTGGGGTGCCTGGCTGCCAATTAGGCAGAACGGATCCCCGTTGCCTGCTCGGATCACAAGCTGCAAGCTTCCCCCGGGTGCAAGAAGAGAGATTGATGTAGAGAAAGGCTCTGGAATGTTCCTCGAAATGATTTTCAGATGGGGAAAGCAGGGAGGGGGGGGGCTGCAAAGAGATCCGGAAGGCAGCCCCCCCTTTCTTGCAGCAGGCTCCCCACAGTGCTCCGCGCTATCCAAGCAGTAGCAGCCGCCTCTTTTCGCTGGGCTCAAAAAGGGGAGAGGGGCTTCCTAGAAAGATTTCAAGCCATCGTCCGTTAACACCTGCATCCTGGGGGTTGCAGGTTAGGGGGGGGCTCTGCTCCTTTTGGGGGAGGGGCAGTCCGGGGAGCTGGAGGCCTTGAGCCAAGGCTGGGAATTGAGGTGGAGCAGAACGGTGGGAAACAGAGGGCAGCCGGGCGTGGCTGGGCAGGCAAAGAGGAGGAAGCAGTTTCTTTGGAAAGAGTTTAGTATGGACTAGAGCTGGAAGGGACCCTGGAGGTCTTCTAGTCCAACCCCATGCTCAGGAAGGATACTGTATGCCGTTTCAGGCACATGGCTGTCCAGTCCCTTCTTAAAATCCCCCAGTGATGGAGCACCCTCAGCTTCTGGAGGCAACTTCCATTCCACTGATTCATTAGCAGAATAACGGAGCTGGAAGGGGCCCTGGAGGTCTTCTAGTCCAACCCCATGCTCAGGAAGGGGACTGTATGCCATTTCAGACACATGGCTGTCCAAATCATTCTTAAACGCCTCCAGTGATGGAGCATCAGCAGCACCCACAACATCTGGGGGCAATTCCTGTTCCGCTGGTGAATTGTCCTCACTGTTGGGAAGTTCCTCCTTGATTCCACGCTGCTTCTCTCCTTGACGAGTTTCCATCCTCTGCTTCTTGTCCTGCCGCGGAGTCTGCAGCCTGGGGGGGCCTGTGAAGTGTCGATAGGGCTGAAGCCGCAGCCTAAAGCGATCCAGGTGTTTCTGGGGCAGCCTGCAACTCACAGGAGGGCCCTTGGGGAGTGGGACGCTGCACCCGCCAGGCTCTCCTTCCTGCCACTCAGCTCTTCTCAACGGTCGTGTGCTTGCCAGCAGCTTCCACAAAAACCGCTGATCTTTTTCCTTTGGGTGCTGGTGGACTGTGGTGGCCAACTGGGAGACTCTCTCCAAACCGACTTCTCCTTTGCCCCAGGCGCCCGTCCCGCTGAGCTTTCACAAAGGGCCGAGCAGACTCAGCAGGCGGAGAGGCGCAAAGAGGAGGTCCCTCCCTCTAGCTGAAAAGGCGGAAGGTTCGTCATCATCCCCCGTGAAAACAGCCATCGCTTGGAATCAACATCCCGTGAAGAATCCCTACCACTTTCTAAAGCAGTGTTTCTCAACCTTGGCAACTTGAAGATGTCCGGACTTCAACTCCCAGAATTCCCCAGCCAGCATTCGCTGGCTGGGAATTTCTGGGAGTTGAAGTCCGGACATCTTCAAGTTGCCAAGGTTGAGAAACATTGTTCTAAAGCCTTAGTAAGGCCACATCTGGAATCCCGCATCCATTTTGGTCGCTACATTATAAAAAAAACACTTTGGAAAAAGTGCAGAGAAGGTGCAACTGAGGTGATTAAAGGTCTGGAGACGGTTGCAGGATTTGGGTTTGGCAAGTCTGGGGAAAAAAAGAAGAATTATGGGGGACATGATAGCAGTCTTCCAATATTTGAGGGGCTGCCCCAAAGAGGAGCGGGTCAACTTGTTCTCCAAAGCACCTGAAGGCAGGACAAGAAGCAATGGGTGGAAACTAACAAAGGAGAGAAGCAACATGGAATTAAGGGGAAACTTCCTAAGGGTGAGGACAATCAACCAGTGGAACAGCTTGCCACAAGAAGTTGTAAGGGCTTCATCCCTGAGGTTTTTTAAAAGAGACTGGACAGTCACTTGTCTGAAATGGCATGGGGTTCCCTGCTTGAGCAGGGGGTTGGGATAGAAGACCTCCAAGGTCCCTTCCAACTCTAGCCTGATCCCCCAAATGGTCTCGGCCTCCCAAGGGAGGGCAAAGGTGGGTCCAGGAGGCGCCATTGTCTGGCTCTCACGTGGGATTTAGAAGCTGCTTAAGGTGACTCCAAGTAAACCAAAACGTTTCAGAGAGAAGCTGTTGCTAAAACCTTCAGATTAGTGGAAATGGGGTCAGGATTGGCTTCGACTCCCCAGCAATGCGCAGCCAGAGCCACGAGCACCAGAATGGCAGTGCAGCATAGGCTATGGCTCAGCCAGTTGGGACACATGGACCACCATCCTACTTGTGGACAAGCCCCGATGTTAAGAGAAGCTGTGGACCATACGCAGGAGAGGAGATGCCTCCAGAGGTTGTGGGGGCTTCATCACTGGAGGCTTTTAAGGTGAGGGATTGTTGGCCCATTCAGGAAGTCCAGACATGAAACCAAAGCCATGAATGTTAACCCTGATTTTGCTCCAAGATGTTCTGTAAACCTAACATAATTTGGAATATATTCCTCCCCTCCTTTTTTTTTTTTACTTGCCAGAAAATTAGGGAAGGATCCTATTGAGAAAGTGCCAGCTACGCCGGAAGGAGGGGTTAAACAGCAACCTAGCTTGGAATCGTTGTGCAGCCACAAGCAGCATAAACTTGACCCCCCCCCTCCTCCCCAAGATCCATGAAGCCTTAGCTGGTTGTTCTGAGGAAGGCAACGCCCGGGAAGATTCTTGCAACATAGGCAGACATCAGTAAAGTTGTTGATTTGGGCCTTTCACAGGCGGATTTGGCTGCTGGCGCCTGACCCTCCAATTTAGCCTTCCAAAGTGGGGGAGGGCTCCCATCTTCATAAGCTTTTCTTCAGAATAGGCAAAGAGTCATAAGGTTGCTTAGTTCAGCTATTTACAAGGGGAGGGTTTACTTATCCCTGACCGGTCCCTTCTGAGGCCTTTTTGCTGTGGTGGCTTTTCTAGGCTCTTCTTCCTGTCTCCCAAGGTCGGTCCCAGAGCCTCCCGTGCAGGTGTTGAGGTCTGGAGCCAACTCCTTCCTCCTCCTGGGCTGCATTTTTTGGTCTACGCAGTAGTAAACTCTTGCCTTCAGCCAGCCTGAATATTTTTCTTTTTTTTGCAAGAGTGGCATTCATCGATTGGGCTCTCCTGTCCGTTTCTGGCCAAGAAGGTGTCCAAAGGAAGAGCCAGCTGGGTCTTGATGTGGAAGCTGACATAAGCAGGACATCTCCCCCTCCCTCCTTCCCTCCAAGGTGGCCCAGGCTGGAAGGAAGTTTGGCCCCTCTGGAGCAAGGAAAGAAATCCTACCGATTCCCTCTCTCCCTTTCCTTGGGTTCTCACCTTCGGCAGGAATCTGTCTTTCGGCCAGCGAGACAAATGGTGGTATCCTTAACAGTCCTCAGCTGAGGAAGAGAGGCCTTCCTAAATCTCCGACGGAATCCATGGCTGCTCTCTGAAACTTTCCCCCTTTTTTCAGCTTCTATTCTACTTTCTGGTATTACAGTGGTTCCCAAACTCGGCAACTTTAAGACTTGTGGACTTCAACTCCCAGAATTCTCCAGCCAGCTCTGCTGGCTGGAGAATTCTGGGAGTTGAATCCACAAGTCTTAAAGTTGCCAAGTTTGGGAACCACTGTCGTATTTCATCCAAAGCATTTTGCCAACATAACCGGTAGAACGGATTTGGCAGAGGCTGGTCTTCTAATCTAACCCCTTGTTCAAGCAGGAAAGTCTACACCATTCCAGACAAATCTCTTCTTGAACGCCTCCAGGGATGGAGCGCCCACAACTTCTGGAGGCAAGCTGTTCCACTGGCTAATTGTCCTCTCTGTCAGGAAATCCCCCCCCACTTAGTTCCATGTTGCTTCTCCCCTTGATTCGTTTCCATCCACCGCTTCCCTCTTCTGCCTTCTGGTGCTTTGGAGAATAGGCTGACCTTATGCTTAGCTTGCTTCCTGGATGAGCCCATTGCGAGGGGTTCATGCCACACACACACTCTGTCCTCGAAGCTGAGGAAGAGGATGGGCTTGCCCGAAGTATAAATGACTAAGATAAATAAACAGCTAAGGATGAGGTACATTTAGTGAAGTGCGTCATGCAAATGTGCTTCTTAAGCCTTTGCTAATTGAGTTACAAGCATTCTCATGGACAGAGCCATTAGCGTTAAAAATACACAAATGCAAAGCATTCGTGCTTCAAGGAACATTTCTCTGCTGGTGGGACCAGCCAAAGACCCGGACTGAAACACAGAGAGAATTGCAGCCGTTGGCTTCACACATGTCGGGCCCAAACCTTTACAGGGCTAGTGGAGGCTTGTTTTAGTCCAAGGGTGTCCAAACTTGGGAACTTTAAGACTTGCGGACTTCAACTCCCAGAATTCCCCAGCCAGCTATGCTCCAGCCAGCTATGCTAGCCAGCTATGCTGGCTGGGGAATTCTGGGAGTTGAAGTCCACAAGTCTTAAAGTTCCCAAGTTTGGACAGCCCTGTTTTAGTCTGTTGTGTGAACTCCCAAATCTTTCCTTCGGTCCAGGCATGGCTAAGCACAGAGCTTATAGCAATAGCAATAGCAGTTAGACTTATATACCACTTCCTAGGGCTTTCAGCCCTCTTTAAGCGGTTTACAGAGTCAGCATATTCCCCCAACAACAATCCGGGTCCTTATTTTACCCACCTCGGAAGGATGGAAGGCTGAGTCAATCTTTGAGCCGGTGAGATTTGAACAGCCGAACTGCAGATAACAGTCAGCTGAAGTGGCCTGCAGTGCTGCATTTAACCACTGCGCCACCTCGGCTCAACTGGAAGGTCTCCAAGAACCAAGGGTTTGCTTTGAAGCCTGCCTGCAAGCTTGGATGGTCCCACAGGCACTGCCATGGCATTGAGGAGGGGTCTTCAGCTTTGGGTTCAGCCCAAGCTGGTGGTTGGGCACACATGAATGGCTTCGCTTTGGGCACAGCTGAATAGAGCTCTCTTCTGACCTGAAGGCTTCCAATGGATCATGAGTCCTACCAGCACCCTCTCTCCCCCTCCCCCCCTTGACCATGATGGCTAGACATGATGGGTGTTGTAGTCCAACCCTTCTAGAAAGTGGTGGCTTGGAGAAAGGAGCCAACATCCTCAGTCTCAACTTACAGCCCCCAATCCTTGGAGGAGAGGGAAGAGACACAGATTTCCAGACACCCCCCCATGTGGTGTTTTAAAATTACAGTGATATTTATTGTCACGGGGTTTTTTTCCCCCCAAGTAATGATGTGCTTCTTCTAATATCTGCAGTGGCCTCAGCATAACAGGCTTTGCCTAGCTATGCAGAGATTTTTACAGTTTCTTAATTGTTTGCGTTCCTCCCTCATTCGCACAGGGGTGCCTGATCGCAACTCGGATGTGCTGGTTCCCCCACAGATTTTGCACCGCGGGCTTCCTTCAACCTAGACAGTCAGGAATGTCCTGACAGGGAGAACAATTAACCAGCGGAACGGCTGGCCTCCAGAGGTCGTGTCTGCTCTAGCACTGGAGCCCATAGAGAGTCTCAGTCCTCCAGGTCAGGATTGCCCCAAAGGTGCTTTTTCAAGAGGCAACTGGACTTTCTGGTTTTTCTTTGAAGACCTTTCACTTCTCCTCCAAGAAGCTTCTTCAGCTCTGGCTGGATGGTGGGGAATGGAAGGATTTAGACCAGTGTTTCTCAACCTTGGCAACTTGAAGATGTCCGGACTTCAACTCCCAGAAGTTGAAGTCCGGACATCTTCAAGTTGCCAAGGTTGAGAAACACTGATTTAGACTCCTTGCAAACAGCTGGCCATTTGCATCCTTTGAGAGGGTCTTTGAGGCCACTTGGAGGTTTATCTGTGTCCTGGGGGTTTCCTAGAGGTTTTCACTGGAGATTTTCAAGAAGAGACTGGACGTCTATTTGACTGGATGCTCTCCAGCTAGCCAGCCCTGATGATGTTACCTAGTTTGGGTAGTGAAATGTCTGTAAGAAAACCATGAAGCTCAGAGAGCATCAAGGACCCCTCATTTCAACCCTGAGCGACAAATGTTCTCCTCTGTTGGTATTGTTCTCACTGCCAGGAAATTTCTCCTTCGTTCTAGATTAATCCACTCCTTGATGAGTTTCCACCCGTTGCTTCTTGTTCTGCCCTCAGGTGCCTTGGAGAATAGTTTGACTCCCAAATCTTCTTTGTGGCAACCCATGAGTTAATGGAAGACTGCTATCCTGTCTCCCCTGGTCCTTCTTTTCATCAAACTAGACATCCCCAGTTCCTGCAACTGTTCTTCATACATTATAGCCTCCAGTCCCCTAATCCTCTTTGTTGCTCTTCTCTGCATCTCGACTACCTTCCATCCCACTGTCCCAATGGTGCTTTTTTTCTTAGGAAAGTCCAGTTGCCTCTTGAAAAAAAGCACCTTTGGGAGAACTGTGGCTTGGATGATGGAGAATCTCCATAGACCTCCTGTCACACCCTTGTGGGTTGCTTAGAAAGTGGGAGCTTCATCCCTGGAGGTTTTTAAGAAGGGACTAGACAATCATTTACCTGGAATGGGAAAGGTTCTCCTGCTTGAGCAGGGGGGTGGGCTAGAAGGAGGATCCTCCCAGCTCTATTCTATTCTAAAGAGGGCAGAATTGACAGCTGCAGAACTCACTGGTCTGGCTTCTGAGATTGGGAAGCCCCCCTCCTAATCTTCAGCATTCTCCCCAATCTGATGTCCTTGAGGTGCATCAATCTCCGCTCCCAGAATCCTCTCTCTGCTTGGCTGTTCTGATGTGGGGAGGGTTTTTTTTGGGGGGGGGTGTCAGCATGTTCCCTTGGAAGGGCTGTTCGGTGTGGCTCTCTTTCTGGAAGACCCCCCCCTCCTGCTGTGTCAAATGCTTGGAGAAGGCAAGATGCCAATTCCTGGGAAGGGCTGCTCTTCCCCCTCCTTATTCCCCGGTGCCGTCCCTTCCTCCTCTGCCCTGTGGTTAGAGCAGTGTTTCTCAACCTTGGCAACTTGAAGATGTCCGGACTTCAACTCCCAGAATTCCCCAGCCAGCATTCGCTGGCTGGGGAATTCTGGGAGTTGAAGTCCGGACATCTTCAAGTTGCCAAGGTTGAGAAACACTGGGTTAGAGAACTTCAGCATCCACACCCCTTGCCTGTAACGGCCCCTCCTTTTAATTGGATTTTTTTCTGCTAGTCCCTCGTGAGGCACTCTGGTTTCTAGAAAGGCTTCGCGGAAGGTTTGCTGCGGAATCCGGGGAGGAAAGGCCACGTGAAAAGGGTGCTCCGTCACTCGACGCGATGTGCTCGGCTCCGGTGGGTTTCCTTCCACGTGTGGCTGTACCTTTTTTTTTTACTCCTTTTAACGAGGAGGGTAAATCAAGGCCCTCTCAGCCTGCAGACAGCAATTACCTGCTTGTTAGAGAAGATTCTGTTTCACCCTGAATGGGGAATGAGGGTTTAGCTCTCTTAATGGAGCTCAAGCAATATTTGGTAGCATATTGTCCTAGCTTCCTTCTGGTTGAAGGAAGGACAGTACATACACTGTAGGAAGAAATAATAAAATAGGAGGAAGGAGGGAGGGAAGAAGAGAGGGTAGTAAAGAGGGAAAGAGGGAGGGAAAGAAAGAGAGAAGGAGTGTTGAAAGGAAGGAAGGAGGGAGGAAAGGAGGGAGGTTAAGAGAAAAGAAAGGAGGAGGGAAAGAGGAAGGGAAGGAGGGAAGGTATGTGTGAAGGAGGGGGGGATCGAGGGAGGGAAAGGAGGTGGAAGGAAAGGAGGAAAGGAGAAAAGAAAGGAGGGAAGGCAGGGGAAAAGGAAGTAAGGGGGGAGGGAAGAAAAGGGTATGGAAAAGAAGAAAGGGGGGAAGAGAAGAGGGAGGGAAGGAATAAGATACCTAACCTTTGATGTTTATAATGATTTGATAGTATGGGAATATCTCGAAATGTAGTTGTATTGTTTTTTACAAGTTATGGATGTTGTATTTTCTTTTTACCAATAAAATCTTTTTTTAAAAAAAAAAGAAAAAAAAATAATAAAACAGAAGCAGGTTGAGCCTTTTATTTCTGATCATTTCCTCATCTGTCCTGACTTCCATACTGCTACCCCTCACTGCAGGAACCGACTAGATGGTTCCACCCCAGGCGCCTGATGGACCCGGAAAGGTTCTTGATGGAGCTTGGGACTTTTCCTGACTTTTCCTTCCTCGGAGCACTGGCCTCAGATGCCCCCGTCCTTGAAGGCAAGGTCTACCAGGAGACCGGCAGTTCCCCCCCCCCCCCAAGCCTGCTCTGCTACAGACCCAATTAATATTTCATATGGTGGCCTCTCGCCTTTGTCTAGGAGGGAGTGATTGGAAACCATTTCCACGGTCAGCTGAGGGCTAGGAAGGGGCCAGCTTTTCCATCTTTCAAGTTCTGGATAGGGACCCCTCCCAGTGCTGGCTTGCAGGGACTCTGGAAAGAGTGTAGAGAAGAGCAACCAAGAGGATGAGGGGACTGGAGGCTAAAACAGATGAAGAACGGTTGCAGGAACTGGGTGTGTCTAGTTTAATGGAAAGAAGGACCAGGGGAGACATGATAGCAGTCTTCCGATATCTCAGGGGTTGCCCCAAAGAAGAGGGAGTCAAGCTATTCTCCAAGGCACCTGAGGGCAGAACAAGAAGCAATGGGTGGAAACTAATGAAGGAGAGAAGCAACTTAGAACTGAGGAGAAATTTCCTGACAGATGTGGAGACTCTGGAAAGAGTGCAGAGAAGAGCAACCAAGAGGATTAGGGGACTGGAGGCTAAAACACATGAGGAACGGTTGCAGGAACTGGGTATGTCTAGTTTAATAGAAAGAAGAACTAGGGGGGACATGATAGCAGTCTTCCAATATTTGAGGGGCTGCCACAAAGAAGAGGAGGAGGTCAACCTATTCTCCAAAGCACCAAAGAAGGCAGGACAAGAAACAATGGATGGAAACTAATCAAGGACAGAAGCCACCTGGAATTAAGGAGAAACTTCCTAACAGAACAATTAACCAGAGGAACAGAAGTTGCCTCCAGAAGTTATGGGAGCTTCATCACCGAAGGTCTTCAAGAAGAGACTGGACAGCCCCTTGTCTGAAATGGTGTAGGGTTTCCTGCTTGGGCAGAGGGTTGGACTAGACGACCTTCAAGGTCCCTTCCAGCTCTATTCTGAATTGAGATCGAAATTTCAGGCAAACGGCTGTCCAATCTCTTCCTAAAAACCTCCACTGATGGAGGCAACTTCCATTCCACTGATTAATTGTTCTCACTGACAGGAGAATGCTCAGTGATGCTGCAGTCGCCTAGCTAAACTTCTCCAGCCGTCCTAGGTGCTCTCGGAGCGCACTTATTTGCTTGCAGACGTTTCATTACCTGACTAGGTCACGTTATCCATGTGAAGGAGGGTGGGGTTCGCTCTCTGTTTAGGTACAGAAGCTCATCCTGCCAGTGATGGGGTGTGTGTGTGGGGGGGGGGAAGTGTTTTTCTTCGTTGGTAGTTCTTCGAGTAGGACAGTGGTTCCCAAACTTGGCAACTTTAAGACTTGTGGACTTCAACTCCCAGAATTCTCCAGCCAGCTCTGCTGGCTGGAGAATTCTGGGAGTTAAGTCCACAAGTCTTAAAGTTGCCAAGTTTGGGAACCACTGGAGTAGGAGATTGTTTTCTGCTTGATAGTTCGATAGTTTGTCTGGTGTCAATCCCTGCTTACAGGCCATTGGTTGCTGAGTGTGTGTGTGTGCATTGTCTTTTTGTTTCTCTCTTAGATTTTTATTGCCTTTTTGAATGCTGTGTAAGGCTCATTTAATCCCGTCTGTCTATAGATGACTGATGAGGCCCATAGAGAGACCATGCAGATGGCTATGAGACACCTAGAGATAAGCCGCATCTACCCACCGTTCACAAGAGACGAACTGGGGAAGGAGTAGAATATCTTTTGCAGTAAAGGGTTTGGCTAATTCTTTATCTTGGTTAGATACCAGCTGGGATGGGCTCAGCCTGCCTTGCATTTGTCTCCTTCTCATTGCTGGCAAAGGGCACAAATGATTTGTGTGTGTGCCAGTCACGAAGATTTAGGACCGTATGTTAAATTATAGCTAAGAAGCTTTATTGCTCAAGCCTAAAAATCTAGTCAGCTAAGGTTCAGGACTGAGTTAGGGGCCATTTGTGAGAATATAACGATTCTAAACTGATAACGCCTTTAACTCCACCTCTTGGGTTTCAAAAGTTTTATTTCTTTTAAGGCAAACATTTCATCATTCCTCAATCAGTAAGACATCGAAGTACAATTTCTTGTATATCAAAATAATTCTAGTTTACCACCAAATTCTTGTCTAGCCTAATATATACCCCTCCCTCCCTCCACCCTCTCCCCCAACCCCCCTCCACCTCCCCCCCCCGACTTCCCAGAACCCGTACACGGTATGGATTTCTAACAAACACAGTCTAAAATCTATTGAGAAAAAAAAAGAAATAAAAAAAATTAATAACATTCTACATTGACCTTAGCTTCTTCTTGCTGAACCAACTTTAAACAATTTAAATCATTTCTGATCTTAAGCATAGGCTAACTGGAATTTCTTGGTCCCGTATTTATTTTGTATATAGTCAATCCATTTTTTCCAGTCTCGTTTATATCTCTCATTTGAGTGATCTTTAAGATATGCTTTAACTCCACCTCTCAGCTGGCCTGCTCTTCTCTTACAGGCTGCTAGTGAAGTTGAGCCTCCTTCAGCGGTTCTGCTCTACTTTCAGATAAATTTGAGAAGGACCTGCCCCCATCCCCCCCCCCCAAAAACTCATAGAAGGAGAAGCCCACCGGCCTAAAAAGTGGGATCTCCTCTGGGGCCACTGGGAGAGACACGCTGGTCTTTTGGCCCAGGATGGAAAAGGGGGAGACTACTCCTTCAGCATCCATTTATTTTAAGCAAAATTGATGGCGTCCCCCCCCCTCCCATTTAGAATGGGAAGTGTTGGCTGTTGAGATGTGAAAGCCCGATTTTTAGGGTGACTTAACTTCCATCTGCTGGTTGCAAAAAGTGAGCTGATGCAAATGGAACCAGGATAGTCTCTGTGGCTGGGCAGCCTGGTAAAATCTGGCTTCATTCCTGTGTGTGTGTGTGTGTGTGTGTGTGTTTGTGTGTGTGTGTGTGTGTGTGTGTGTTAAATGGGCAGGATGGAATTGGTTGGGGAAGGGGGCCTGTTTTGTTTCTTTTGAACATCGTAACGCAGCCTCCTCCTATTTTTAGCTTGCAATTCATAACTTGATTTTGGCCCAGGGTTTTAGCTCCTGACTTGTTTTTGCAGCCCTGGAGATTAGGGAAGGTGGGCGCCATCCTTGGAGGATGCCCTGTTCAGGTGGTCCTTAGGACCTACGGCCACCACGATGGAGCCCCAAATTTCTGTTGTTCAGTGAGACATTCGTTAAGTGAGTTTTGTCCCATTTTACGACCTTCCTTGCCACAGTTGTTGAGTGAATCAGTGCAGTTGATAAGTCAGTCACATGGCTGTTAAGGAGATATCTGCAATTGTTAAGTTAGTAACATGGTTGTTAAGTGAATTTGGCTTTACCTTATCTTATCTTATCTTATCTTACCTTATCATCTTTTATTAAGCCTCCCCAGTGCAATTGGGACATGCTGGGCAGCCCATCGGGACACTGGTGAAATCCCAGTAACTGTGGCAATGGTTGCATTCTGCTAAAAAGGGACCCATTTTCTGGATTTGTACAATATGTTTTTTTTTCCCTGCAGTGTTTGACCTTTTATTACAATTTAGGTAACGTCGTCAGGAGGGGGAGGGGGGGAGGATTATTCTGGGATCCTTGGTGCTCCCTGAACTTGGCTATTTTTTTACAGACATTTCATGACCCAACTAGGCAACATTATCAGTGCTAGAAGGGGCTTGTGGGGTGAGTAGCAGTAGTAGTACTGTGAGATCCTTGGCAGGTGGGTTTTTTTTTCCGACGCTTCATGACCCATCTAGGTAACATCATCAATGCTAGAAGGGAGTGGGGCTTGTGGAGATGATGATGATGATGATGATGATATGGTCTCTGGGATTGGTGGCTTTCTTCCAGATGTTTTACTACTCAAAGAGTAGAGCCGAGGTGGCGCAGTGGTTAGGGTGCAGCACTGCAGGCCACTTCAGCTGACTGTTATCTGCAGTTCAGCGGTTCAAATCTCACCGGCTCAAGGTTGACTCAGCCTTCCATCCTTCCGAGGTGGGTGAAATGAGGACCCAGACTGTGAGGGCGATATGCTGACTCTGTAAACCGCTTAGAGAGGGCTGAAAGCCCTATGAAGCGCTATATAAGTCTAACTGCTATTGCTATAAACCAGGTAGCATCATCAGTGCACCTGAATTGGTCACAGAGAGCACCCCTCCTTCCTAGCTACGCATGTTCTCCTTGATTAAGACCCGCCAGGCGATGTGCGACCTGAAGTTTGCGGTGTGAACTCGGCAAAGGAAATTTGCGAGAGAGGCTCACTTGCCCGACGTGG